>NW_017731757.1:1471042-1481552 GCF_001890085.2 Hipposideros armiger | reverse complement strand
ATTGTATGCATATACTATGGTGTAACTCACCTATCCCTTATTGATGGACGTTTCTTAAGGTTAAAATAGACAATGTTCTAATTAATAGCTGTAAAAACATGAACACAAATATAGCACTAACTGTGTGCTTCACTGTTCAGAAACTTGTTTATTTCTCACAACATTGCAATAAGCAGATAGCATTATTATCTTATGTTTTCAGATAAGGGTACTGATGTACAGAGGGGTCAAGTAATTTGCCAAAGGTCACACAGCCCCATGATCAATCCAGTCCATTCTCTACAATTTCTCTGTTTCTAAATACCTCAGGGGACTATATTTATAGGAAAAATCCTTGATAAAATTGTTGGATCAAAGAACGTGTGTATTTTAAATCTTAATTGATAATTTCAAGTTGCTTTTCACAGAGGTGGTACCGATTTATAAATTTATAATATGAGATGGCTTCTTTCCACATACTTCTAACAACATTGCATACAGTCAGATTTTTTTAATCTTAACTAAGCTGATAGATGAAGAATGGCATCTCATCTGTGTTTTAATTTTCATCTCTTTAAATATGAATCACAATTTTTTAAATTGAACATTCCTTCCTGTGTTAGTTAGCCATTTGTGTGTGTGTATGTGCTTATTCATGTACTTTGCCGATTTTATTTTGTTATTCATCTTTTTTTTATTAATTCACATGAGTTCTTTGTATATTAATGAAATTAACCCTTTGTCATATATGTTTCAGATAGTTTCCCCAGCTTTTTACTTGTTTTTTATGCCTTTAAGCTTTGTTTACTGTGTGAACATTTAACAAATTGTCATTTTTTTTCATTTTATAGTTTCTGTTCTTACTGATGCTTTTAGTCATAACTTCAAGGACTTCTTTTCTCTGTATAAAGGTTATTGAAGTAAAATGGCAATCTCAATTGCATTTCCAAAGGAACTTTAGTCCAAATGAGTTGCATGTTTCGACTTCCAAAATGATACTATTTCAAAAATATCATTCATGATGTATCTATGGCCACACGTGATGGATGGCATCATGGTTTGATGGATTCAAAATTGATTAAAATATTTTATTTTATTAATATTAATTATGATCAATGCAACCTAGAAGGAAAAGATGGTCTCCAGTGGCATACCACTAGTCTCAGTATTTGGTTCCATCCTGCTCAACATTTTGATTAAATATAATACTTAAATTAGAATAAAATAGACATGTTCACTAGATTTAGTAATGGCCCAAAATTGGAAGGCTTGTTAATGTACTAAATGTCAGATAAATATTCAAATTGATTTTGACAGCTTGGAACAATCAGCAAAACTAATGAGATGAAGTTTAATAGGGATAAATGTAAAGTTGGGCAATGAGGCTAGGAAAAGGCCTGACCAACTAGAAGATGAGACACACCTGAGTCACTGGCAATTCAAATAAAATTGTTTCAGGTGTTTAATTTAATGAAAATTGCAACACTGGCCAATAAACAGAATTGCCAGAAGAGCTAAGAAGATCTTGAATTACATTAATAGAAATATTTCATCCAGAATAAAAACAATAATAGTCCCAGATGTGTGCTTTGCTGGTATACCTACACTGAGACAATTGTTTTAGTTCTGTCACATTTGAAGAGATACCTTGACAAAATGGATGAAAACCATGTCACTGGGATATTTAAACTACAAAAAAAAACCCCACCATTATTGAGGATAATCATCTTTAGATAGTTAAAGGATTGTTATGTGGTGGCGTGATTATACTTATCCTATATAAACACAGAGAGTGGGACTGGGGTAAATGAAGTCATAGAAAAGGAGATGTCTACTCCATTTAAAGAAGAATTGTGTAATATTTGGAGCTGCCCATGAATTGAGTTGATTGCCTTATGAGAGAGTGAAAATATTCAAGCTGAGGTTCAGGGGTGTTGTAAGAAGAGCCAAGTGTTGGTTGCAATAAAATATAAGATAAATCACAGGGAATTTGTTGCATGTGGTTGAAACAGGGCCAATGTTTGCAGCTTTAGTATCAGCCCTATAATAATGTCACATTGAGTTACTACCATTCCATTAAGCATTAGTAGTTGAATTGGAAAGAGAGAAACAGGGTTTCAGCTTCTCTTATGTTTGTTACAGCCAATGATATGAGTGCACCCTTGGAAGTATGTCTTACAGGAGGAAATCATCCACCATGTCTATTAATGCTAAAAAAAAAAAAAAAAGAAAGAAAACCCACTGGTCTGATGATCTTAAAAATTCCTTCAACTCCTGAAAATCTAAGATTCTACATCTGAAAAAGCTGGTGTAGCTTCAGCCGAGAGCAGCTGGTTGGAGATAGCTGGCAGGGTTTAGGAAAGGAGTAGCTGGTGTCTGCAGTGAGGAGTGGTCTGGCCACATGCGAGTTCTCAAGAGGAGAATGTGGGAACTGGGTTAGTAAACAAATGAAACCAAGTAGAAATTGAAGGTAGAGTTTGGTCCCATGGAAGATACAGAGTGTAACTTTTGGAAGTAGTATTACAAGAAACCAAGACCCCCACGGTCTTGACCTAGCTTCCCTTTCTAAGTGTCATTCCCCACCCTCACCCTGTGAACTGCTTGCAGTCTCTTGAACATGTAGAGCCTTCTCATTACCTGTCCTGTTCCCTCTGCCTGGAATGCCACTCCCTCCCTTACCTAGCAGGGGTCAGCCAGGCTTCCCTACAGGCATCACTCACACATCAGCCTCTCTAGGCAGGGGTAGGCACTTCATCCTCTGTGTTCTAATAGCACCCTCCACATAAGAATTACGTTAGTATAATTTTTCTTAATATGCCTGACTCCTTCACTAGACAGTGAGCCCCTCAAAGCTAGGAACCATGTTCTATTTTTCTATCACTAGAGTTTAAATTGTGCTAGATACATACATGTGGCTCAATAAGCATGTCACAAATGAGTAAATGAATGAGTGGATGAGTCAAAGAATCGCTGCCCAGCTGAGCCCATGCTATGGATGCAGCGTTCTGTTCCTTTACTTAACCATGAAGACACGTGAGCCCTCATGTCCTCAGCTACTGAGGCTGAAATATTTCTGGGATAGAGAGCCAGATATACCACTATAAGGATTCTCAAATTTTCCTGAAATCCTCTAGAGTCCCTAGCACAGTGCTTAGCCTAATAAATATGATGGTTAGCACTACTATGTATATGTACTTGTAAAAATGAATGAATTGTATGAATAAATAAATGTAAATCCCTATCTTCAAACGCAGATTGTTTTCCTGAGTCTGGATGCCTACAATGATTTCCCTGGCTCCTGCCTTAACTTCACTTCCTTCCTATGAGATCATCTACCCTCTGCTCGGGCTGGTCAGATAGGTTGGCCACCAGCTTTGACTTCACTCATTTGTTCTGGTGGCACCCCCTTCTCCCCTCTCTGACTGATCTACCACCCACGTTGCTGTTGACTTTCCCGATCAGAGGAGGACTGCTATCAGAAAAAGGTACGTCCTTTAGGATTCCACTGCTCCAGGCTCAGTCCTACCACCAAAGTTCATTCCCGCCACCAGTCATTCCCTCACCTATTTCCGCCCTCTAATGGCCCCTCTTTCCCTCCCCTATTTACATATGTATACAGAGGGTGCCAAAAAAATGTATACATATTTTAAGAAAGAAAAAAATCCGTATTAAAATTGCAATACAATGAATGACGCCAGCATTCATTTGATTAATGCCATCTTTTGAGCAAACATCGTACTATACATACTGCTACCATAATTCAATTCAACTTGGAAAAGTAATACATAGACAACATCTCTTAAAATGTGTACAATTTTTTGGCACCCCCGTATATATATGTTATCCTTGCAGCCACAGATGTATCTAAATGCAGCAGACACTTACCCAGCACCTGTCATACGCCACCCCCTGTGCTCAGGCCCAAAAACACCAGGGTGAATGTTATACAGCCCTGCACTCCTGGTATTCCAGTTCCCACTGGCTGCCCTGCCTCCACGCTTTGGCTTATCATCACCCTGCCTCACTAGTACTGAATTATCCCTGATTTCTTTTTAGTATTACTTTTCCCCCAAGAGATTGTAAACTCTACTTCTTGGAAACCTACCACAGGAACTAGCTTCCTGCTAGATTCATACTAGGCACAATTAATATTTATTTGTCTCCCAAGTTGGAGGGGGTGGTTTTTCTTGGGTTAACATGACTCATCTTAGAGAAATAACTTCCAGATCTTTTGAAAAGCAGCTCTCCTGCTTTCTTGAATTGAAGATGAGTTGGCGGGATTCTGCTCTTTCTACTTTAACTTTTTCATTAAAGAACTAAATTTCCAGAATTTTCAACAGCAATAAAATCATTCCATGATGCCAGTATTTTTTAATGTAATAAAATTGTTTGCACTTTTTCTCTTCCTGAAACCTTAGACTCTGAAATTTTTAAGCTGGTTTCCTTTTCCTCCTTTGTGCCTGGGTTCAGTTTTACATTGGGATGGTTTTTTTGGTCAGGGAGTAGAAAGATGAGGAAAACAAGCTGGACCCATAATTCAGAAACACGTTTTCTATACGGAAAGGTGTATACCATCAGCTAACAATAAAGTCTTTCCTTTTCTGTGCACCTGACTGTTTTTGTCTGGGAAGCACTTCTCTTCTCAAAGGAAAAAAAAATAAACTAAAATATAAGCCACCATTAGGGGTATAAAAAAGATGGTAGATAGCTGGAAAACGGATTATGCGGTGCAACAGTATGAAACAACCCACAGCACCAAAAGCCAGGGCTGCTAGGGATCAATTACCACTGAGCCCGTAATGATCTTCTTACATCAAAAGCCCTTTCAAGACATAGCAACATACCTGCCCTGCAAAGACTCTTGAACCGGAGGATAACGTAATCATCAATACTATATCCTTTCTCTTTTGTGAGCACTTTAGAAAAAGCCCTGCAGAGTAGTGACTCTAGTATTATGTGTCATTTTAAACAATACCTTGAAACCATAATGCAATCTTACTCCTGAAATGTGAAGTATTTGCTGCCACGGTGGGTACACCTGGCACGTCTGGTTCCTAATAAAATAAATCCGTGATTTTTCTTTTCATTTGCTTTCTCACTTCTTGCCCGGCTGAGTAGGTTGCAAATCAGTTGAACTTACCCTTCTTTTCTGTTTTGTTTCAGGATCTGGTATTTGTTTGTGCTTTATCTTCCCCTACCTCTTAATAAAAAGAGTAAACCAGTCTGCCTGTGAGAGTATTGACTGTGCTAAGAATGCGGGATTGTGTTGCAAAGGAGCTCAGGCCTGCAATGTTATCACTCAGCAGGACTGGGTCCCATCAGAAGGCACATGGTGTGCCATGACGTAGCTGGTCTTCGGCCACAAAAGCAGACTTTTCTCTGTGAATTAGACAAACCACACAAAAGGCAACAATAGCTAGCATAAACACCATTTAATACTATTCACAGGCTATTGAAGAGATGGGCGTTGACTAAGAATTGCAGCAAAGCCAGGACATTGTGGTCAGATGAAAGGAGGCCTAGTGAACAGGAAGCATCATTGGAGCAGGCTGACAGTAACCATATAACGGCAGGATTGTGGGGCTGGCATTTACCCCAAGGGTCTTTACAGTCAGAAAAATAAAGAGAAATTAAAGCATAAGGAATCCTCTTTGTGGGCACTTAAAGCCCATGAAGCAACACAAGAAGCTATACAATTGTCTTTTCAAGACTCGTCTGTGCTTTAGATAATTATGAAAAGGAAACATTTGGGATGTGCTTACTTATAGGATTCGGTATCACCCATTGGGAAAACTTGTCTACGAAAACAGATGAAATTTTCACAGCAACATGAAAGGTTGTATAAGCTTTTGCCTCATTTTAAAACAGGAAGCGCTAACTGCAGCTGGATTCATCAAGCCATTCACCATTTCTGGCAGCCTCTTTTTGGTACATGAGGTGTCCATGGCAGGACTCCCCTCATTTTTCACCAAGTGAATCAAGAAAAGGAACATTAAATAATTTATGAAACTAAATAAACCCTTGGAGATATCCATCCCTTGGTCTAATAGGCAATAATTTATATGGACATTTTAAAATAGGAATTTTGAAGCAAACCTGTAATGATAATTATTCTTTGATGCATACTGAGCTACATTTTTTTTTAAAGCATAATGGTGTACCAAATACACTGAGGAAGATTAGGGATGAAAACACATGAAGGTTTTAGAAGGGATCCTAGAAAGTTCTTGAATGTCATTTTATTGAGGGAGAAATGAGAGCCAGGGAATTAAGTGACCAGCCATAGTCACATCACTATAACAGTGGCTCAGGCTAGACCCCAGGTGCCCTTTCCACTATTTTGAATATAGAAATATAGAACATACATAAATATAAAATACAGAAAACATTTCTTGAATGTAGAAATAATGATCTTCGAGATAAAATAAACTTTTTGGTTGCTTATTTAGTGATTTAACTTTGAATATTTGCTTAACCTCCCCATGCCTCAGTTTTACTGTCTCAACAATAGGACTAGCCTACCTCATAGGGCTGTTGAGAGGGATTAAATGAGGTAGTGTATATAAAGCACTTAGATTGGTACCTGGCACCAAGTAGCACTACATAAATGTCTGCTGTTCTTATTGTTTGCTTATAAAACAGCAGAGGAATTGGAAGCCCACAACCTCATGGAATTCTGGGGCCTCAGGAACATCTGGGTCGTTTAAGGTTGGCCAACAGCTCCTACAGCAGGTGACGGGTCAGCAGACCCAAGAGGTTCGATTGGCCCAAAGCAGAAGCATTGACAGGACCAGTTCTAGGGCCTTCTAGCTGCAGACCAGAGCTTTTTCTCTAACACTGTTATTATGTCTCTTAAGATATTAAAAAAAAACACCCTGTAAGAATAAAAGTTGACTATCTACATTAAATCTCTCTTTTCTACAGAGCAGTGGTTCCCAAACTTTAGAAGCAGCAGGAGGAGGAGGGGACGGAGGAAGAGGAGAAGAAGGAAGAGAAGAAGAAGTGTGAGAGGTCTTTTCTTAACATAGTCTAAATACATAGGTCTTATGTGGGGCCAGGAGGCTGTATTTTTAAAAAGCACACCCCCACGCACATGCCAGGTGATTTTCAGGTAAGTTGTCCAAAGACTACACTTTGAGAAAAATTACCTTAAATCGTAGATTCCTTTCATTCTTCCCACCTCTTCCTTCTGGTGGGCCTCCATTTAATTTTCTTATTTGTACTCTGGGTCAACTATTGCCAGCTACCTTGGTTTGCTAGCAGTGATGCTAATGCACAGAAGAATTCTTTCATACCAGGAAATGAACTAGCAAAAGCTAGCTCTACTGGAGCCAAACCATTTAGCCATCTCAAAGCCCAGAATTCTGATGTTGACTCTAGCCAATCGTCCTGCCAACGTGAGCACAGTGTTGCAGAGGAGTGGAACGGATCATCGCCACAGTAGGCAAAGCTCCATAAAACACACGCTCCACTGAGTGGTGGGTGTATCAACATCAGACATTCATTTATTCATCTACTGATAATCTACATCAAGAACTATGGTTCTGGAAAAGAGAGACTTTAAACTAAACAATCCACAATACCTTCAACCCTCAGGCAGATTGTAATCTAGTAGGGAAAGTAAATCATATACACACTTATCTTTGAATAAAAGGTGCTTTATATCATCCAGGCTGTTCTGAATCTAGTTCAGCTGCTGATTTTTCTTTCCTTTTTTTCCCTGAAGTTGCAGAAAGTTAACACAGGGATCAGATAAGGGGAGAAAAGCCGGAGCAAAGAACATAAAGCAGGAAGAGGCCATCTACTGGCAGTTTTCTTTTTGTCCACTTCGCCTTCCTTATTCAGGTTTGCCTGACACCTGTGTGCATCCAGAAAAGTTAGTGTGCATACATCTTTCCTATATCACTTTAGTCCCATCCAAAAAGGTATACTGAGCAAGTATTCTGTGCCGGGTACTATGAGCGGCCACAGTAATGGGAAAGGGGTGAAATGGGGCCTCTGGAGTCAAGCAGGCAGTGACAACTCTTTATAGGATGATTTGTTAGTGTTTCCTTTCTGCCTCAAACCGTGCATAAGACCTTTCTAATAATGGCCTTGTTTCATCTGTCCGATAATACTAATGGCATTATTACCCCATTTACATTGAAGACACTGAGGCTTGCTTGGGGAGGTCAAATAATTTTCCAGCATCACACAGCTGGCCCAGCCTGATTCTGAAGCTCTTAGCCTTCACGTCTCTGCATGTTTGAACACATATTTTCTGTGCAACTACTATATGCCAAGTACAGTGCTAGACAGAGATTACATTAATACAATGTAATGAGTTATGGAATACCAACACTGTTCACTGATAATAAAACAGTGGTTCTCAACCAGAGGCAATTCTGTCGTCGGGGATATTTGTCAATGTTTGGAAATATTTTGGTGAGCAGCAGAGAATGTGTGGGCAGGTAGGGGGACAATGAGCCTGGATAGGTGGGGAGGGCCAGGAGGAAGAGCAAACTTGCCTGCGAGGCTGAGTGTGCTTTGCCCCCATCAAGGGAAGTGGCAAAGGCAGGACGCAGAGTGGGGAGGGGACTGGCAGTAGAGACCATTCTAACGAGGGCAATCTGGAGCACAGGACTGACCGCCCAAATGGAGAGGAGAAGATGCACAAGACACTGCCAACATGGAATCAACTCACTTTGGCCACTTAGTGGGGTGAAGACGAGGGAGACCCAAGCCCCAGTTCACAGTGTCGGGGACTGGGAGGTGTTGAAGTGACAGAAGCAACCGTTGCAGGTAGGCTGGTTCCTCAGGATGAGTCTCATGTTGGCCTCTGTATTGTTTCATTCAACCAACTATAGGTAATGATGAGTATGATACACTGGCTCCATTCCCATAGATCCAGAAATTGAAACTACAAGTTTATCTACAAATAAAGTCAAGTTCCCCTCATTCTTGGGGCTATGGGAGTTCACAGGAAAGGGGAACCTAAAAATATCCCCAGAAAGCGGACCTAAGCCTACTCTTTTAGAGTGAACACATAAGAACCAGGAGACAATGAACTCGTCCTAGGAGGATAAGAGATGGACAATCAAGTGTGACTCAGAGGTATGACTGAAGCTATATCTGAAGTTGTAACCTCAGCACTTGTAGTCTATATACATCAGTCTTTCACAAATCTTGTTTGCATGACTAAATCCTACTATACTTGTCCAACCTCAGGCCTCCTGGCAAGATTCTTTGGGTTTGCCAAAATATATTTTATAGGCTATACAAAGGTAAACGTTAGCTCAGCTCCTGTTTAAGTCATTACAATTTCTCAATTATTGGTATAAAACAAATAAAACTCAATTAGACTTTAAAATGCATGATTATACCCAGAGTTTTAATAATTGTAAAAGTTACAGATAATGGTAGACAATAGAATTGACTATTTTTGTCTCATTTTTGTTCTTGTAATATCAGAGGCCACTAAAACTCTAAATAAAAAATAATTCTAACCTCATAAACTTTGAAATCAACTCAATGAACTTAATAAATTGTATTCGCATGACATAAAGGATTTATTTTAAATACCATTGGAAAATGAATATATGCACAAATTTAGACAATATTCGTGGTTTATAGCAAATTAAAGAAGATTAATAAAATACTCCAGGCAACATTTTAAAGAATACAAGACTTCAATAATTACTTGGCTTGTTCTCGGCATTTAATTATTGAGTGCAAAATCTTGACTGAGTTTATCCTCATCATTGGCATCCATTAGACACTCAGGTTTTCATTTTGTCAGTGAAATTACCCCAATTTTGATTACAAATCATTATAGCATCACACAGTTAACACTGACTGTCTAGTTGGTAAAATTGGCAGTTGCCCCTTTATCTGAGTCATATATAACAGTCAGCAACCCTGAATAAGAGGATGTTTGCTTTTTCCCTGACTATGCTGAAGAAGAAAGCTGTGAGCGGAGGAATGGAGGCAGAGGAGTGCGGAACTCCCTTCTTTGGGAAGTTTTTCATGACAGTGGCCTCCAGATGGGCAGTGCTGGCAGCTTTCTGGCGGCCTGTGTGAACTGTATGATCTCATGCCTTTTCTGAGCCCAGGGACAGCACTGAAGGGCTTTATTTGCACTGCACCTGCCCTGTAAGCAACAGCATTGATTTCTGCTCCCAGAAACCCTCAATAAGCGGAACTATTCACTGGGTATGCTGCCCTGTTTATCACCCGGGAAGAAGGGTCTAGTCTAGGTTCTCTGCCTCTCATGCCTATAAGTGATGGAAATTTTATCTTTATTTTCCAGAGTATTTATTTTTGTAAGATACTGCAGAGACCAGAAACCCACACACAGCCTTAGCTCTGGATCCATGAGAAATGACACAACATAATAGTTCATTATTAAAAAAAAAAAAAGATATAGCATTATAGTCAGCTCCTGCCCACTGACTCAGTAAATGTCTCATACCCAGAAGAAGTCAAAGGAAAGCATTAAAATGACACTTTCTCCTCTGTTTCTTACTGGAATTTCTTTCTTTCTTTCTTTCTT
>NW_017731757.1:1388314-1470672 GCF_001890085.2 Hipposideros armiger | reverse complement strand
TGGCCTTCTGGATAATTGTTCTTTAATATTATAAAATCACAAACTTAAGAATTGAAAGCCACAGAGAGATTGTCTGCTCTGACTTCCTTGCTATGCAGGAATCTATTTACGTATTTCCAACAGCTCCAGCCCCGACTATCGCAGTAGCAGAGACTGAGGATTCATTGCATCAGGCGACAACCGTCTGCTGTAAGGCAGCCTGCGTTGTCAACAAATTCATAAATTAAAATGCCCCTCATTGAGCAACGTTTGCTTCCCAACAACTTCCACTGGGTTCCAAATGGTCTTTCTAGGAAGAGCCAGAACAAAGGGGAGCCCCTTTCTCATAGACCTTTATGACAATACTTACGTCCTCCTCCTCCCTCTGTTGTAACTGCAGACTCATCTAAAGAGACCTTCCAATGACACACACTGCACAGGTGTTTGCTTCCTATCAGAGTAGGAATGTTGTGGTCCTCATTTGCATTTACAAGGCAATGAAACCACACAAATATAAAAAGTCACAGTTAAAAAACTATATATGTAACTGAAGTACTTGAACAATAAAGTATAAATACGATAAATAAAGCAAAACAAACAAACATAAAACCCCACTTAAAAAGTACAAACTCTACAACAGTTTACATCAGTTGTCTCCCAAATAGTATACACCTCAAATAACTTTTGAGGTGCAGAAAGAAAAAAATAACATCTACTGAAATTTCTTCATGATCATGGTATCTCCCCTGCCAGGTAAGTATCTACTGATATTTCTTAATTTAAAAGGTAAGAAAGGACCTAAGCCCTACTGATATTTATTACATGAAGTAGTACATGTATATACTTTATAAACATGCATAGATTGGGAGTTCCTGCTCAGATTTCCTTAATTAAAACAAAATACTATAAAAAATGTCTGGGGACCTCTGATTTTAACTGTGTTCATTACCTATTAATCCACTAATCTAATCTTTGGGAAAGAAAGTAAGAATATTAGTCTCCTACTGCATAGGAGAGATATTTCACAAGGTAGCCAACAGAAAACCAAGTCAAAATATATTTTAATGTGTTTTAAATTGCATTCGCTGTTTTAATACTAAATTAAATAGATACAGTTTGTCTAAAGCTCTCCAAAATAAGATAAATGGAAACAAAATTTAATCTCCTTACATAAATAGAAATAGTCAAAGGTGTACTCTAGTACCAATTTAGTCAAATTAGAAATCATTGCTTTAACTTTTATTTTAATGTTGTTGTTGCTATTATAAAAGTTACCTGAGTCAAAATAATATATTTTTTTAGAAATTGTTGGTGATGATTCGGGGACCACTTTTATCTTTTCTGGGGCAACGTGCATAAAGGAGACATACACTATGTTTCATAGATATTACAAATATATGCCATAAGATTGTTCTTTGTCCTCTCGAATGAAATGCTAATGTTTTATATCTTTCTTCATCCTTAAAATGAGGACAGTGGCATGAAGGTACAAAGAAACATGTGGTTTAAAAGAAGAAATCAACAAAACCCAAAAACATAAGAAAGAAATGAAATGAACTTAAAAAGTCTGAGGTATAAGACCTTATGGAGACATGAGCCAGATGTAGTTATTTAAAAAATGTTCATACTCTCAATTTGCCAACAATATTTACTCACAGCTGTGGCAGTAATATTGTAGCAAATCATCCTCAAAATAGGGCAGTTCACAGTATTATGAAGGGAAAAGCAATAGTTCAGAATCACATTATTTAACTATTCAGTGAATTTGCAGCACTTCTTAAACACACACACACACACACACACACACACACACACACACACAGAGTAACTCAAAAAACCAAAGTGCTAAGCAGCTATGTGTTAGTTTATCTCTGATTGTAAGAGACAAGCTGTTGTTATTGGAACTGATGAGTAATGGATGATAATTACTCTTATTTAATATGTCTTTAATAAGTGGTCAGCAACTTCCTTTTTGTATGTGATTATGGGAGCTGTATTGCTGCTCTCTCCATTTTCCTTTGATATCTTTCACAGACTGGTGATGTAAGCAGAGTGGCAGAGCCCACAGACAAAGCAGAATCCTGAAGATGCTAACATGCTCAAGAGTGTTAGCGGTCTTTGCCATCCTCTCCGTTTCCCGTTGCCCTCCAAGTCTGACCAACAAACATTGCCCAGCACCAATGTGCTGGCTGCCCAGAAATTCTCTAGCGAAGCTGCCTGATTTGAATCCTAACTAAAAAACCAAAGGACTCAAGCTTAGACTCCAGGGGAAGATGAATAACATAAATGGCCTTCTCCCTGGGGAAAAAAAAAAACCTAATTATATGTGTATAGATTTTTTTCTTAAAGGTTGGCACTGAATACTCAGAAATATGATAAAATCATATTTGCCCTCAATAGGAAAACTGAAAAGGAAATAATATTCTGAGACAAAAGGCCAACTCTAAAACCCAGGAGATGGCGACAGTTACAAAATCCAGACATGTGATGAATGTGTATCCATTAAATCCTGACAACATTTTCCTCATCAGATGTGTAAGGAGAGTTTAGAAGCTAAAAACGTCTTTTCACGGTGCCCTTCATCTTCTTAGTAAGCGGAAGCTCCTTTTTTACCTTGAGCTTAATATAAAATCTTTTTGAGCATGAGTATTTTTTGTTATTGTTGCTACTGATGGTTATGGATTTGCCACAAATCTTTACTAAACAATTCAACAGTTGCTACTATATTGTCATTACTAAAACTAATATTAATAATATTATAGGAAGACAATAAAGCACAGTACTAAGAGCACAAACTTTAGAAAGGCATGCTGCCTTTCAGCCCTGGGTCCATTGGTCTATTATTATGAGATGCATGATCTGGACAAATTATTTAATACCTCTAAACCTGAATATTGTACCCATAAAATGGGATAATAATACCTATTATTCAAATTCAATTTAAAGGGAGGTTTGAATTAGATGCAAAAAATGTGTGTGTAATTCTCATATGCAGTCTGACAATTAAGTTCGCGAACTTGTTGCAATGATGTTGCTAACCTTTTTTTGATATCAGAGGGATTACTCATTGTGAATTTGTACCAACTGGACAAACACTTAACCAAGTTTACTATTTGGAAGTGCTGAAAAGTCTGCATGAAAAACTTAGACAACCTGAACTTTTTGCCAACAATTCATGGCTCTTGAATCACGACAATGCACCAGTTCGCATGGCACTGTCTGTGTGGAAGTTTTTAGCCAGTAAACAAATAACTGTATTGGAACACCCTCCCTACTCACCTAATCTGGATGACTTCTTTCTTCACCTGAAGGAACTATTGAAAGGAAGACATTTTGATGACATTCAGGACATCAAGGATAATATGATGACAGCTCTGATGGCCATTCCAGGAAAAGTTCCAAAATTGCTTTGAAGGGTGGACTAGGCACTGGCATCGGTACATAGCTTCTCAAGGGGAGTATTTCAAAGTTCACCGTAGTGATATTCAGCAATGAGGTATGGAGTACTTTTTCTAGGGTGACAATTAAGTCCGACCTTGTACGTTCTCAGTCAACAGTCACTGTTAGTACTGTCATAAATTCATAGCTATTGTTTAAAATTCAAGTTAAGATGATAAGGGATATATCTCATATTCAAACTAGAATTGATTTCTAGTTCTCTACTCTGAACAAATGTATTATATTCATTCTATCGAAACCCAAAACCCCAAAGCTGCATGTTTGTGAATATTTGTTATATTATAGTTTTTTTGTGAATTTAAAAGGAGAAATAGTCTTTTGAGTAATATCAAGGATTGCACTTAAAACCATAGCACCTCCTCTGGTCCCATATGCATCTATTATTACCCAGATTTTCAAACCGTGGTACAAAATTAATGAACTAGTATTCATGAATATCTCACAGTTTTTCCTGTTCTTATTCTAACTGTAAGTTTATTAGATGCATGCACAATTTTTTAAAATTGACCAGAGAAAAAGTTCATCGAACTGGATCAAATCTCTATGAGATTTTATAAACATGTGTCCTAGCAAGGCAATCCTCAAATTTAAATATTAGAGGCATAATACCAAGAAGACATTTTGCCACAAACTTTAAAAGCAATCTTGATTGCACGGCCTCCATATATCTTAGGATACTATTCATTTAGATTCCACAGCTTAGAATATTTTAGACTCACATCTAGGCAGGCAGGAAAAGTTTATTAAAAAAAAAAGGATTTCTGAAGATGTGCAGTTGATATCACATGATGGTGAAATAAAACCCTTGATACCTGCATTTTAATACCTGGTCTTGCTTGTGTACTAACAAAGTACACCAGACTTGGCACCTGGAAACAACAAATATATATGATCTCATAGTTTCTGTAGGCAGATATCTGGGAGCAGCTAATTGGGTGATTCTGGTTCAAGAATCCCCTCTCCTGAGGCTGCAGTTAAGCTGTTGGCCTGGGCTGCTGTCTCATCTGAAGGCTCGACCAGGAGAAGATCTGCTTCCAAGCTCACTCATGGAATTGCTGGTGGGCCTCAGGTCCTCACTGGCCATTAGCAGGGATTTCAGTTTTCCACTTTGTGGGCCTCTTACTAGGTTCCTGAATGTCTTTATGACATGGAAGCTGGCTTCTCCAGCTCTCTGTAGGCTGTTGGACTGAGAGCTACTGTTCCTTGCCATGTAGGCCTATCCATAGGACACCTTATAGCATAGCAACTGGCTTCCCCTAGGGCAAAAGGGAAGAGAGAGAGAGAGAGAGAGAGAGAGAGAGAGAGAGAGACTGACTTACTCGACACCACAGTCTTTTAGAACCTAATCTATGAAGTGGCATGTCATCACTCCTCTGTATTCTGTGGATCACACAGATAGTTCTGGTACAATATGGGAAGGGATGATGCAAAGAGATGAAGCCCAGGGAGTGGGGACTATTGCAGGTCATCCTGAGTGCTGGCTAGCACAATACCCATAGCTGTTAACACAAGACGGGGCTCATCTCTGCTCTAAGGCTATGGGTTTTCTCTGGTTGAAAGAAGACAGGCAGACCTCATGGTTGTGGGCAGGGTCTTGGTTAGAGCTAAATTAAAGAGAAAGATTCACTCACAGGCATTTAAGTATGAAATCACTCATGAAGATATATATCGTTATTTTCTATAAAGAAAACATGGTTTTCTACATGGGATGAAGGAAATGTAGTGTGGAAAACTCTTCCTACATCCCAAGGCTTTTCTACATGGAATGAAAGAAAACATGACTTGCAAAACTCCACTTTCACCTCTAATTACCACAGTCTCCTAAAATGTTTAGTTTGTGAACAAATATAGCAGAGGCTAAATATTCCAGAAAAATAACTTTAATTCACAGAATTTTAAACCTAGGAACTACCTGGAGTCATGCTCTTGTTTTACAAATGACGGAAAGGGGGTCCTGAGTATTAACTGCCTTCCCAAGAGGACACTGCGACAGAAGCAGAATTTGGGTTGAAACTCTCATAGAGATGTCATTTATACTCGCAGTTACTTTTTAACTAAGAACATCTCAGAATAAGATTTTGCCAGCATACTGCACAGGTTTATTTTAATGCATTCAACAGACACTTAGTGAGGTCTCTCTGTGCCAAGGAGAGGGGAAATACAGAATTTGGTTCTTGTCTTCAAGGATCTCATCTCCTCAAAGGGGGAGAATGAGGGACAAATATGAAGTATGATGGCAAGACAACATGGTAAGTGAGTGGAGCCCAAGCATATGGCAGGTAGTGGTTGAAACTAACAGTGTCTGCAATGTGGTCAGTTGTCCATTGGGTATCGGAGTAGGTAGGAACTGCTTAAGCTTAGTGTCTATAAGGCTGCTTCATTTCCTGAAACAAGGCTGTTTCAAAAACAGAAGCAGGCTACTCCTTCTGTTTTCCAAGTTATTTGGGAGATTCATGAACTTTCAGATAGAGTATAGCGAGGGGATGCTGCAAGCCCTGAGAATATTGGCCTTTCATAACTTAAACATCAGAGGTCTAGATTATTAATGATGCTTAAAATCAAATCTGACAGTTTCTCAAACTCTTGCTCAATCTGTATGTTCATTCATTAGGCAAATAATTAATATCTACCATGTGCCAGGCACTATGCTAGAGACTGGTGACAGAGGAATCAATAACTCAGATGTGTCCCCAAGTAGGTTTTAAGAAGCCCAGAGTTTACGCCTAACCATCACTCTATGGAAATAGTCACTCCTCTTTTTGCATCATTGGTAGCTTTATTTTGTAGTTCTTGCTGCCAAGATTATGGCTAATGTTACAAGGAAGTCCAGACTTTAAAAGTGAACCAAAAAAGCCTCTGGCTCCTGGAGGTGAAAGAAAATTCATAAAAGTAGTTGGTCCTGAAATGCTGGGTCCAGTAGAGCCATATTCCTAGAAGAAACCCGTTTTGGAGTTTGTCTCCTTAACACAAAACATACAAGAGACATAAAAGTAGTTGGTCCTGAAATGCTGGGTCCAGTAGAGCCACCATTCCTAGAAGAAACCCATTTTGGAGTTTGTCTCCTTAACACAAAACATACAAGAGACATTAGTCAACCTAGTGGTGCCCCAGAATGAACTGTAATTTCCGGAGTCTGTGATACGTACATTTTCTTTCTTTACTGGATCACAAGAAACTGGCATTGGAAGAAACGCTTGAGTCACCTATAGGAAGTAATAGCTACTCATTTGTGTGTGCAGTTCATTGGAACATTTAGGTTTTCCCAGGACTGGCTTGTTAATGGTTGAACGAACTAAATGCCAATCAGGAGCAAATCATTTGTTTTCCATGAATACTTCCACTTCTTGTGACCTAGAGCCTCCCCTCAAATCCCATCTATTTAAGGAGAATTCAGGGACAATGGCTTAATGGCATTAATATTTCCCTCTTCACCTCCTGGAGGGTTTGCATTTTTCAGGAGAAGGTGACATCAGTGTGAAACTCACCCTTCTTAAGCCTTCAGAAACATGTCTCCTTATTTAAAGATTAGATTATCCTTCTTCCATTGTTTTCCATTAGATTTTGTTTCCTTTCTCCTTTTTGAGGAAGGCCAGCTCACTATTTTTAAAAGGTGATGGACCATGTCAGGATTTAGAAAGTGAAAGGAAAGAGATTGGTTTGGATTTTCTCACTCTCTTTGTGTGCTCTAAAGCTCAATAAACTTCGAATGGTGACTGCAGGTATAGGGGTAGAGGAAGGCTTTTGTATCCTCAGAAAACCTAGGTTTCAGTTGGATTATAGAGGTAGTCAAGAGATTGGGGAAAAAAGTTCAAATAGCACTTTGACTACTTTCCATGTCAATGGATACGTATCAGCCATATTCCATGGCTATAAGAATCAGCATGTTTAAGTATTGATAAAAAAAATTTTTAAGGGACACAATACATGTTATCAAAAAATTGGATGAGTTTGTTGTAATGAAGACAGGACTGTATGTAGTTTATATTCAGGTTTATGGATTTTTCTGAATACTGAATAAATTGTCAAAATGGTACTAAAACTCTACGTGAAAGAACCAGTGCAAAGTGTTAATCTGCCGGATAGATCTTTTTGTGATCTTTTTTAAAAAGACTCTAAGCAAAAATTTTAAGCACATTCCAGCACTACTATAAAGATTCATTGGGATGTGACTAGATTCATTTATTGTGTAGCTCTAATGTCACCTTTCTTTAGAGCAATTTACAAAATAACACAGCATATAGCATATCTAAAGCAAGCAGTAAAACGGAGATGTGCAATTTTCATTGCAGGTTTATATAACACAAGGGAATTTCTTTAGGTTATGCTTAAAATGTGAAACTAAGCGACAGTCATCGGTCAATATTTCTCAGCAGATATGCCTCCCCAGTTTTTCTACCTAGTAAATAAGTGTTATAACAGCAGAGTGGCCTGTGGCCATTCAAGGGTTAAAATGTTAATTTATTAAAACGTTTCCAATTTCAACCACTCCACTCTGGAGAAGTCATGGATTTTTATGAGGGACTCAATCAGGAAGTTAACAGTTTTGAATTCACAGCCAGCTTTGGAGCTCATTCACCTTTTCCACAGTTATTTTGCACTCTTGATGTCTGAGTACTTAGCCTAACACTCCCTTTCCTCTACCAGAGAACTGTGCCTATCAGAGATGACTGAGGAAAAATAAAGTTAGTATGTGCTTAAGGAACTGCAGACAGTACACCTGGCCCAGGTTAAGGATGATTGAATGAGACACGGCACTATTGCTTGTTTTGCCGTGACTGCTCTCCAATGTGGAGTAATAAATGCTACGTAATAATCTATTATCGGATAGCCAGCACTGCCCATCATTCTTTCTCTTCATGTCTCTTTATTTGGGTCCACATAGGTATAAAGGGAGGATAAAATAATTAACTATGCATAATTATCCAATTCTCCCAACACACTCAGACTTTACCCAATGGAAGCAAAGGTAGGCTGCACATGGCAAGTTGTTGGGGTAGATGGTAGATAGCCATCATATATTGTAAATCTATTCCCACAGCAGGATTAAGTGAATTCAAAATCAAATGATGCATCCATAATAGTTGTCTAATGTGAAGCATTATACATTTCCTCATTGCAAAGAAATGAAATAATGTTTTCAATAGAGGGTGTTTGTCAGAACTATACTAACCACAAGGTGCATTTAAATTTCAAAAGATAATGAATTTAGAGGATATAGTAGTTACATAACTTTAAAACTTTGTGATTGGGTATTTTTGTTATTTGGCTAGAGGTATTAATTTAATTAAGTGTACAAGAGGACTTTCTCCCAATACCCAGAGAAGACTATTTGCATATATATATATATATATATTTAATGCAAATAGTATATCTCACAGTTTGTTATATAATTGGAGGCAAGGGGGCTGGATGCCTTTAACAATGCCCCAAGTTTTCTTCTCTCTACCGCTCCTCTAATGATAATACACTTTCCCATCAAAGTTCCCCAGCATATGGCTTTCTATAACTCACATCTTCCTCAAAGAAGCAAGTTTGTTGGCTCATTAATACAAAACTTACAGAGAGGGTTCACTACATATTGATCTAATTAAACATTTTTGAGTCAGGACAACAATCATAATGGGATTAATTATTGTAATTTGTGCAGCCGAAGTATATACATAAATAGGTAATCTTTATTTTTCAACATTGCTGGTGGAAAATGAATTTCAGACATTAGGACCTGGGAGAGCCGAAAGCTACAGCTGCTGAGTGAGTGCCCCTCCCGTGGTTCTGGCCAGCAGCCCCGACATCCTTGCACAAAGTAATCACAGATCACAGCATTTAATCACTGAAAACAAGCACTCCAGAGGACAGCAGTGTCAATATCCCACTCTCTCATTATCTGTTTGGATTGCACATCCACACTGTCAGATAAACAGAGTGGAAAATTAAGATTAAAAATATGGTAATTTCATTTCAGGCAGCAGGCACCACTCACTGCCCCTATTATGCTATTGATTACCTCTGAATTCAATTTTTCTTTCAATGCAAACTTTAATCTGTTTGCTACCCAGCAATTCAACTCCCCAAGGGCTATTTGAGAGTAAGTAACCATTTAATCTGATGCTAACTGAAAAATCACCGTCCTTAATGAATTGTGTAAATCATTCAGCTCTAAAGCACCTTTGACTTCTATTTCATTTTTTATTTTCTACTCAATATAGGGAAGGATCGGCGTGTGAATAATTACAAAGTAGCAAGTATTTTTACATAGAGCAAATATGATAAAAACCCTATTATAGCGGGGCATGTGTAATGAACAGTACTTTTTAATTTCAAAATAGCTATTCATTAAAAAAGAATGGAAGATTAAAAAGAGAGGCTCAAAGCTCAAGGTAAAAGTTGATAGACATTGTAATTACATGGTTAATTTCAAAGATTTATATGCTGTTATGATTTAAAAGGAATTTTTATGACCTGACATTTTCATTTGAGAAGATTTTTTATTTAAAATTAATCTTCGAGCTCCTATTCTTAATTATTTCTTGGCAAGCGATAAATGGGAATACAAAAAAAAATGCCCTATATCAATTTTTAAACAGAATAAATGCATGCGAATTTCTGAACAGCAATAAAGTGGTTTTTACTTATTTGAATTGCTTTACATTGAAATCCCCGGTTGGAGGAATTTGTGCAAGAGAGCTGGAAATTATTGGCCCATTTAAAGGAGCAGCAATCTTACTGCAATGCAGCGTTTATGACATTTCAAAATATCAAATTGGAGAGAGGGTTTAGCTCTGGTGATTTGATTGTCTTTCAAGTTGGCGTTAAGAGTTTTCAACAGGTCTCTTTCCCAGCTCTTCCCAGACACCGAGTGCATACTCGGAGGGTGGGGGTTGAAGGGAAGCAGGGAGAGGATGGTAGGGACAACTTGGCCTCCCTCTTCCAGCCCGCATGAGCAACATCAACAGACCAGGAGCTGGAGCCGGCAAACGCCTGCGCCTGGTGGCAGATCGGCCTGCTCTTGCAGGCGCCCTGCCGGGCTGCGCGGCCGAGACTGGGGCGCCGGGGCGGCCGAGCGCTCTGTCATTTGGCCGCTCCTTGCAGACTGATGACACTGCGCTTCCCAATGGCGAGCCGCACAAAGTGAAGGGCTGCAGGGATAACATGGCGGGGCGCCTAATTACCCAGCCCAACGGCCACCGATTGGAGGCTCATGGTGGGATCAGGGACCAAGCGTGGGCTGGGGTCTCTGCTGCCCACCCACCCGCTGCCTCCACCGCGTCGCAGCCAGGGCGCCCTCCACACCCTCACGCTCCCTGGGGGCGATAGTAGCTGCCAGCGGGGCAAGTCCCTAATTTTGGGAACGAAGGCCGACAAGGATGTCATCCCTTCCACTCTTTCGGGTGCTTTAGCGCTCCGTGGGGGCAAGGGAACTTTGCAGGCCTCGCTTCCCCATCGTCACCTCTCCACTTCTCTTCCGCTGCACGGTGTGGACACGGTCCCTGGCTCCCCCTTCTGTCCTCGCCCCAGCACCGCGAGGGGCTCCTCACAAAGGCAAGGGACCCCAGCTCTTTGGGGGGGGGCTACATGGCGGGGGACCAACATTGGAGAGCAGAGGGAAGCTAGGAGCAGGCAGCGAGTTAAATCCTAGAGTTCCAGGAGAAGCGAGGTTGACCCATCCCGGGGCGAAAGGGGGGACCCTGGCGAGAGCTCTCGGAACCAGGCTCCGCAACTCCTGGCGCGTGGGAATGGGGTCTGTGCAGCGCCGGGTGCGCTCCAGCTCTCTGGATTCTAACCATCACGCAGGGACTTGGGTTCTTTCGCTCGAGTATCCCACTCCGCCGCCGCTTTGACTTAGCACAAAGCTCACGGCTGCTGCGGCGCGCCGCGCGCCCGAGGGCGGCTCACTAACCCATCTGGAGACGTTTCATAGTTTCTCCTCCCTGCTCTCCGAGCGCCCCGGAGCGCCCTGGAGCGCCCGCTCGGGCCCGCACACAGTTGTCGTCAAATCTAGGCTCTGCGGGCCTGCATTCGCCCACCCCACATCTTCACCCCCAGAATTTCCTTCTCAGCATTTCACTTCCCCAGGGAAGGAAGACAGAGGGAGAAATGAAAGATACCCTTTTGCTCTTAACTCCCAGTAACTTAAGAAGAGTCTGCACAAAGCTCGGGGCTCAGGGAGGACTCCTGGGGTGGAATGTACAAAAGTCAGTTGTGCCGGCCAAAAACTGAGGTTGAAATTCTATCTTGCACCCAGCCCTTGCTCTGAAATTCTGAACTTGAGCTGGTGGGTGTTATTTCAGGTCAGCCACAGTTCTGAGAAGGCAATAGGGCAAGCTTCTTGCTTTGTGCGTTTCACCTCTTCAACCTTAGGTACAAACCATTTTAGCCTACAGGACCGTCGGGGGCCCCCCCATCAAGTTCATTTGCTGTACGGATCTCCACTTGCTCTGAGATGTAAAAACTCTGTAGGCTTCGTTTTAAGTTTTGTTTTGTTTTTAAAATCAACGTTAGCAAAACCTTATTCATTAGATATTTATTGAGCATCTGACACGGGGCTAGGCAGAACCGGTCACGGTTCAGGCAGTTTTTCAAAGCATTTTATTTGGTTGAAAGCAATGAGTGTCTGTATAACAATACTTAATGTATTTTAAATACATGTATAACTTCTCCAACTGGCATAATATCTTCCTTAAACTCATCTGAACTATACTGTCAGTGATGATTTCAAGACGATGAATGCTACAAATTATCAACACTAGGTACTGTCCTGAAGATGATCTCAGTTCAGTATTTGGAGCTATGACCTTGCAAATGGATTTAAAATTGTAACCCTTAATAGACCATAATGCTGGAGATTCTTATGGGTTTGTATGCAGAGCATATTTTGCCTACACATTCATTCTTATATTGCACACCTACATTTTAAGAAAAAGTTTTATTTGCTTTCTCCAAAATTTCCAAAGATCCCTGTGTGTCCACGAGGCAGCACATTTTCAATTTTAAAATATTGAATTATATGCAAACCTCAAAGGGAAAGAAAAGAAAAAGCAACTTTTTTTCTTTTCTGATCTTTGCTCTAAAAATGCCTGAGCCAATTTATGTTTTAGCTGTTGATTTTTAAAGAAACTCTTTCACCAAGAGGGAGGTGGAATGTCAAGAAGCTGAGCCCATTCGGTTTGCATTTTTCTCAATCTGAAAGTACATGCAAAGCAGCAACACTTGTAAGTGCAGACCTATGACAGTCCATGTAAATAGAATACCTAATAATTGCAAAACTCCTTTGTAATATTAATAAATAGCCTGACACGTGTCATGTAATATGACAAAAATGCATGTTTATGTACTTCAGCCTCTCTTCTCTGATGTCTAGTGAATTGTACTGAAGTCTTGTGATGAAGATACCCTATTAGCGCTAAAAAAACCTGAAGATTTCCTACCATCATTCTACGTTTTCTTGATTTTTTTTTGTTTAAATGGTCATTTCTTCTGCTTTGGATATTGGGCGGCAGGAACAGGCTATTAATCAATAAAGAGGTTGCTAAACTGGGTATAAGGCTTAATTCCTTTACTTGTGGAGTTTCCCCCCCCCTCTGTACCTCAAATATGTTTTTAAAACCACCATGTGCATGGGTACATTTTAAAATCTAACACTGGGAAACAGGAAGTGGCATTAAAGGAGCTGTCAGTTTCCAGTGTAACAGTTTAGAGTTAATTTGGAAAATAGGCCCAAATGTCCTCCTGGTAAAATATTTCTGAATCAAAAACGGGTCTGACCATCAACCACCTGGACCAGGAAGCAAGAAGCACTTAGGTTCTCCATCCAGGAAGGACTGTGTAAGTGGCATTGACCAGAGGAAGGAGGGAATCCATAAGGAGGACCCCATGCGTCAAAGCTCCCAAGCGCAGGAGGCCAGGCAGCTTGCTGAATGTTGATTTGTAGAGAGCAGTTGTTCTGCACTGAGAACATCTACAGAAAATTCAGCGACAAACCTGTTCATTGTTAGTCTAGCTAAGGAATTCCCTCAACCTTTTGCAAGGAGGTAGGAAAATCCATGAAAAAAATATTTTAAAGGCCTGGGTATAAATGACAGGAATGCTCAAAACTGGACAAAAAGCGTAGGGAAGAGAAAAGATATCAGAGGTTGGGAGGCATTTATTCATTCGTTTGTTCAACAATTGTTCATTCAGCACCTGCTGGCTCTAGGCACTGATCAAGCATTGGGCAAAGAGACCCTTTCTGAATGGAGTGTCCATTGCATTTTTTAAAATTAATGCCTGCCATTAGTTGCACTGCTAGAAGAGAGAAAAAGCAATTCATAATTTATTACTAGGTGCTAACTCTATACTTTGCTTTAGGACTGCAGTATCCCTCTGGTCAATGAAATCAAAGAAATTCCAAATGGAGTTTTGCCCATTGACTCACTCAAATTTAGTTCCCAAAGGCCGTCCAAACTCATCAACTTTCACATAGGGAGAGGAGAATTAACATTTCAAGCACCTACACCTATGCTGGAAGTATTAGAAACATTAGCCCATTTCATCCACAAAATGACACCTCAAGGCTGTTATTATCACCTCATAGGTGAGGAAACTGAGGAAAATGTCTTGCTCAAGCCACACAGCTATTCAGTGGGAGAAGTAGATTTTGAATCTTAGTCATTCCTTCTAGGCCTACCCTCCTGCATGAGAATCTTTATGAACTGAATGAAAGGTGTTATATAAATGTAGGTAATTCTATAACCAGTAGCTCTTAGTTTATTTTTAAATATCAATTCTTATAGTGGTGAAGTAACAAGACATGACTATCGCTTCATTATTGTTAGTGAAATGATCCCTAAGCATCTTCCTCTGGTGTGATTTATTTTTACTTGAATTTATGGTAATTCAAATGGGTCAAAATAATAATTTACCAAAAAAATAAATTAATAATAATAATAATAATAATAATTTACCTTTCTATCTGTAGATATCTGTCATTGTGTGGTTCCTGCTCTGAGCGAGTCTATTTTAAATAATTGTGTTCTCAAGCTAAAACCGCTGATCCAGGCTCTGTGTGTGTTAGTTTACTGTGTGAAAATTGGGTTTCTTTTTTTTTTTTTTAAAGATTTTTATTGGGGAATTAGGGGGATAGGAACAGTGCTGGGGAATTGGGGGAAGGGGAACAGTCAAGTTGCTGTCGTTTTGTTCTTCAATCTAGTTGTGGAGGATGTTGCTTCACTGGCCCAAGTTGGCACCATCATCGCGCTCTTCTCTGGCGAGGCAGATCAGTCGCCGGCTTCTGGACGGCCGCTCACTGCGGCTGCTGGCCGCTGACGCTGGCTGCTGGCTACATACGGTAGCCCATGGCAACCCACTGCCACAGGGGCTGCAGCCTATGCCCTCGCCGGTGACTCCCGGCAGCCCAGCTCCAGGTTGAGCTGTTGTTCAGCATCTTAGCTGTAGAGGGCAGTGTCACTGGCCCTCATATGTGGGATCCGAACCGGGGCCCTCTGGCATCCCAAGCGAGTTCTTAACCATCGCGCCACTCGGCCGGCCCAAAATTGGGTTTCTTCTAATGAAGGCACTCCTCCAAAAAGAACTCAGTTAGAATGAAAACACCAGAATCATTTCTAGCTACCTACCAAGTGTACCTTCTACACAACCCCCAGCTACTAACTAAATTTTATAAATAATCACTTTCCGTAACTTTCAGAATAGCTAAGCATTCTCTGAATGTCAAGGAGCATCCTTGGGACAGAAGGGATCTTTGCAATTTAATTACCATACTCTAGAGAAATACAAATGAATCTTTGGAACATGGGCAAAGGATACTGATGCGGCAAGTTTCTCTGCTCTGTACTGATTAATGGAGCAGACAGTGACATCACAGCCTTCCCAGAGTGAATGCTGAGCTCCTTAAAGCTTATTTTGTTGTTAACCTTTTTCTGAGAAGGTTGGAACCAACCAAACTGAAATAATCAACTGTAGAGATATTCAATATATCTCTATTATTATATTATATATAATTGAACAGTTTGTAAAGGAGAATCAAATATCTCATAGGAAATTTGAAAGTAAGGCAGATGCAATATTGAATGATTCACTTAAGTTAATTAGGCACTACATACATAAAAATAAGTGTTGAAATACCGATTTTCTTCTAAAGTTTTCTTGCCAATTACGTTTCCTTCCTCTGTGCTTGCTGTGTGCAGTCGTGCACATAGTGAAAGTGTCGGTTTTTAATCTCTGTTGCTGAGCTTCACTTTGTCTATGCCTCCCAAACCACTGTTTTACTTTTTCAACATCCATCCAAGAAGTTCAGAGTTTTCTGTCAGACTAACAGTATGTTTTCACGGAAGCCCTTCATTTGTACAGTGTTTTGCAACTTACAGAGCACTTCCACAAATGTTCTCTTATTTTGGTCTTCACGACATCATTAGGAGGTGAGAAGAACTGCTGGTGTTTTCTTGCCAGTGGAGACAGAAGGCACCTGAGAGGCAGTGAGATGCCGTGACTATTCCACAGCAAGACAGCTGGGGAGTTCCGGCGTCAATGCACCGGTCTCCTTTCAATGCCAGTCGTCTGTCCACTAACCGCCCTACCTCTGCCACGAAACCAGTTTGGGTTCCACATTGAGCTGTCAAATGTTCCACTTAAAAGTTCCAGGATATTCTCAGACATAGAAATGATAGCATTATCAAGCTTTATTAACAGAAAGAGAAAAAGTTCAGCTTTCCAGTTCCCATGAAACCTTTAAAAGAGGCTTATAATTCTTAAAGTCATCTTTTTATTTCTGACCGGATGCCAGAATAGATAACCTGTGCCTGATGGAACCATGTTTTTTTTGCAGTCACCTTAAACTCCTGCTTCTACTCTCTGGGATATTTCAGATTCATGTTCAAAAGCTGCTTAGCTGTCCAGCTATTGGTCTATTGGTCAATGGGGGTGAGTGAATTATGCTAAAATAGTGCCAGCTTAGCTGAATTTTATGGAGTTATTCACAGGAACAAAACGGAGCTTGCATTCTACCAGGCATATCTATCTGATGCTAGGTGCTGATTTTTTTTTTTTTACAGTTACTTAAGGAGATTCTCCTTTTTCTTTCCCTTAAATATGCATCTTTTGCGGGTCTGTCTCCATCAATTTAACACTTTTGAAGGATATCCCACATCCCTGCCATAAGATGACGGACACTGCTGATCCTGTATCCAGCTGCATCTGTAGCATCTCGGCCTCCACCCGGGGTGTTAACCAGATTATTTTTCTATCACTCTTGCCCATACTGAATATGCTGAATACTGTATCTCTAAACTGGCTAGCCCACTCTCACAGCCTGAGTCTCTATTATCGGCAGCCACAGCATGCATATTTTTATTTAGCTTCCAGTCCTTAGGGAGTCCTCTCTCTGTGCCCTTCCTTGAGTAACAAAATCTGAATTTTCCCTTTTCTGTTCCATCTCCGGAAATACTCATCTTTGACTGTGTATTCGGAATGGTTACAGGCCGCTTTCCCACAACAGTAACGGTGCCCCCACCTGGTTTGAATTCTGGCACACAGCAGCAATGCGATTATTTTATGCATGCTTGCCTTGTGTCTTCTGGCTGGGTTTAGTCCCCGTGCCTCTCTTGCTGCAGTTTCCATAAGCGCAGCGGCTCACAAGCTCTTCTTCTAAAACATGAACCCTTCTTCATTCCAAATCCTCGCCTGTTCGCTTTGGATGTGCATTTCTATCTCGCGGTTAAGTCACTAGTTAACTATTCCTAAACTGCCAATATGGGACAGTTCTGTAAACCATCTTATACGAAGTAGCAGATTTATATGTGCACGCTGAGCCCTTCAGTATAGACAATGACAGAGGTGCTAAAATGCCATTCAGAATTATAGGTTGGCTTTCCTGTAAACAGTATCCTTCATCACAGGGACAAACTTGGGATTAGCAAAGAAGGGCAGGAGTGGGGGTACCTGCCCCAAATGCCCCTAGAAGAACACATCTTTCTTTCCAGTTGAATCTGTAAGATGACCAATTTATTCCAGTGTTGTTCAAAAAGAATTGTTCTTTATTCCTATTTATATTTTCCAGGCTACTGTAAAGTTGCTAAAGGCACACATATAATCTACTCTATCCTGATGATTCTGATCCTTTGAAAGAGGGTAGTTGATGAGGTAGGGATCTGAGCTATGATTGTGTGTACTTTCTAGATAAAGTTTCTTAGGACTAAACCAGCCTTTTGCCAGAGATGATTTACCCAGGAGAAAGCGTGACTAAAAGCATCTTAAGCACAAGGAGCTTTCTCTGAGTAAAAGTGGAAAGAGGCTCACCACTCCCCAGGAGCAGGCTCACTCCAGTCGCCAGGCTTATCCTTGCTCTTAATTAGGTACAATTTACACTTAGACTTGGGAAAGAAGGATGTCAAAGCCCTTGACAAAACATTACCAGGATTCCCATTTTAGAGGCAGAGCAAAGGAGGCACAAAAAAGTCAAGCGATTTGCCGAAGGTAACGGAGAAAGCGTATCTTTTCATAGGAGTGTTTCCACGGGGCCTAGTGTTGCAGGGACGTGTTCCCCCAGAGCTATAAGCAGAAGGAAAGGGCAGAAGGAAGAGGCATGCCGTATGATATAGAGAAATAGCCAAGGCAGCTTGATACCAGAAGGAGGAGGTATAAGCAGAGCCTACCCTTAAGTGGACAATGGGGTTGGCCAGTAACTAACCACCCATGTTGACTCACAGAGAGGGAATAACAGAAATGGTCTCGCAATTATTGAAAATATTTTTACCAAGGGGCTGCTGTGTAAATGGCATTGTTTCAGGTATCTTGTGGGAAAGTACAAAGAAATATTAAATTGGTCTTCTAGGAGCTTTCCATATAAATGGAGAAACAAGGCATGCAAGTGTAATTAACTATAGGCATGGCACCCAGCCAGAAAGTTCTAGTACCTAGCATAGTCACTGGGGCATAGTAGATGCTCAGTAAATGTTTGTTGACCTAATAGTTATTCACTCACGATCGAGCCCAAACTTAAACACTCTGATAAGGTTGTAGGTGTGATCTGACGGCCTCAAGGTCATATAGCTAAGTTTTAGGGAGGTAAGATTTAAATTCATTGTGAACAGTAAGTTTTTTTTTTAATGTTTAACCTCTAATTTTCAAATAATTTTTGACTTTCAAAAAAGTTGCAAATACAGTAAGAAAATTCCTGTATATTCCTGTCACTCATATTCTTTAAATGTTAACATCTTACATAACAACAGAACAATTATCAAAGCCAGAAAATTAACATTGTTAAAATTAACATAAAACCTCTATAGACCTTATTCAAACTTCACCAATTGTCCCACTGCAGGCCATTTTCTGATCTAACATCAATCCAGGATCACACATTGTATTTGGTTGTAATGTTTCGTTACTCACTTCTAATCTGAATCAGCTCCCTAGTCTTTCTTTGTCTTTTGTGATCTTGACACTTTTTGAAGGGTACTGGGCGGTTACTTTGTAGAATGTCCCTGAATTCGAATTTGTCTGATATATCCTCTTGATTAAATTTAGGTTATGTTTTTTGGGATAAGAATTCCACGAAAGTGCTGATGTGAACTTCTCAGGCACATGATGTCGCTATGTCTCATTATGGGTGGTGTTAGCTTTGATCATTTGGTTATGGTGGTATCTGACAGGTTTCTTTACTAAAAGGTTACTATTTTCCCTTTGTAATTAATAAGTTTCTTATGGGAAGATACGTTGAGACTGCAAATATCCTATTTCTCATATTTTGCCCACTAATTTTATCATCCACCCATGACCCTTGCCTACAGAGTCTGGCAGAGTCTAGGTAAAATTGATGGCAAAAGGCTGGCAAAGCAGTACAAGGCATTTATGAACAGGTGAGACTGGGGCAGGATGAGTTAATTCGTAAAAGGAGAACAAGATGATTCTGCAGAGCTTAATGACAAACCAGTGTGAGAAGAAGTGTAGGTACTCCTGATGGTAACAGGACAGGTGGAGATCATTGAGGATTTTCTAGGAAAATACAAAGAATACCCCTTGAGTTAGGATTACCTCCAGCTGTATTAACTCCGAAGCATCCATAAGATGTCCTGCAATCTGAGGAATGAAGGAATGTGAGCAACCAGTGATGTAGGGCAGGGCATTCCACAATCAATCTGGGGAGACACTGACCTTTTATTTGTTGATGCCACCTCAGCCATAGTGAATCATGGTCTCTTGACTACGTAATGTTGGGCAGGACCAAACCACTCCTGGGAGTATTTAGCTATTACCTAACTTTTCTGCATTACTTTAAAAGAAGAAAGGAAACCTCCAGGGTCTACTGTAATACCCTGTCTCCACCTCCCCAGCTCTAATGAGCCTAGCACATGGGCTGTGCTTTGTGTGCGCCACCCTCCCCAGCAGTGAGTAGTGAACTTGGTGAGAAGGAAGGTGCACATAAAGGTACTGTTGTTCCATCTTCTCCGCCAGCCTCTCCCCAAAGAAATCTGGTTTGAGCTCCACCTCAGGCCTTCCGTCTGTCTCCTAATATCTTGACAGGTCCAGTCCTTGTCCCCCGTGGAAATATCTTTGAAATATAGCTTTGGGGACAGTGGGAACTTGAACAAACTAAGAGCACTTTGTATTCTTCCTTTGGCTGCTGAGGGCAGTGGTCATTTCTGCAAATTCCTGTCCTTATAACATCATCAGAGCATTAGTGCATTTCCACCTTGAACTCTTACAAGGTGGCTAAGCCTGTCTCACAGGCAGCAGTAGCCTGGAGTGGTATCTCTCTCCTTCCTATAACCCTTAATTGAGGGCTGTCCCTATCCAAGAGGCAGTAGGAGAACCTGTCTCTCAAATTGGCATTGCAGCAACAAGGAGCTAATCCAGAAAAAAATATGGAAAACCCAAATTTCCTTGCTGGGACATGGAGCTTTGAGTCACTAGCAGTACACCTCTGTGTGGCAGGGAGGGTATGGGCATGGGCCTAAGACTCACAGCAGAAGACAAACAGGCAGCCCCCCACCACTACACAGAGCCCCCAGCCTTGTAGAGGCTGCATTTTCATTTTCCTACTGAGGGAGAGTACAGTGCTGTTGGTTAACAACAAAGCTGATTCAGACCTATCTGTGTACCCATTTCATGTGCACCAATTACTCTGTGATCTCAGACAAGTCATCTCTTCTACACCTGTTTCCTCCACAACAAAATGGCACTTGGGTAGCACTCAATGAATGGCGGCCATGATTAATATTATTGGTGAAACTGGATATCCCATGGCCGTATTCCCAAGCTTCTTGGCTTGTAGTCTAGTAACCTATTTTTTTCTCATGATTACTGATTGCCTTTTTGCACCACTGCTGTCTACTTTCATTCTGTTATCTTCAGAAAATGAGATAATGTCTATTAGCCGGAATGTTAGGCATATGGGTACAAGATTACTAAGATCTTTTAAAAATGTCATAATATTATATTGACATATCAGTGAATAAAAATCAAAGCCAAGTTCAACAAACCAAAATGACTTCTTGCAACAGGCGACTGAGGCTGTTCTTGACTGTCAATTTCTCATTCTACTCATTTTACTCTTTCCTTATTCACCCCTGTGTCTGGGAGAACCATCCTGCACAGCCATACCACAATATGTACTTTGTTCCTTTATTTTTACAAGTGTAGTTTAGTTTAAATTATTTGTGATAATTCTTAATAGCATATATTATCCAAATAATGATGACCTAGTATTATGAGCCCTTACTGATGATCACTATTATTAAGTCCTGCTGAGAAGTGGGGCATGACTGCCAAACTTTTTATATGAATTACAGGGTTATGGGGCTCAAAGCAAGGTATGGCAGGACTCGGCAGTTCAAGACAAATACATAAGACTGTTAGAGCCAGTAGAGGCTGGAGGCAGGTCTGCCTGAGGAAGGAAGTTAGTGGATGGAAAATATTGTTAAGGGGGCCAGGTACCAAGAATGTCATAGAGTGGCTGTGAAAGAAGCACTTGCATTCATTATGTACTGTGATTCCCTTAAGAAGCCTTTCCCTAATACAAATATATGTCTGTCTAGATTAAATGAGTGTGTATGAGTGTGTGTGTGTGTGTGTGTGTGTGTGTGTATCCTCTAATTACAAATGGAAGATCAGAACAAAGATAGAAGATCAGAGGCACTGCACTGAGGAAGCATCACCAATGAGCAGTGCCTTTAAAAGCCCAGCCATGTATGGAGTTTGGAATGTTGCCCTGAACATTTTTCAGCATTCTACTGAAATATCCTTGTTGTCAGTGAGTTTCTCTTACAGCCTAGAGAAGGAATTTATAGGCATGGTTTTTAGGCTAGTTAATATCCAGAATGACTCTGGATAAAAAAATGGCATGTGCTCATCTCTACAGTTTCTTCCTAAAAAATAATTTGTGGCAATGGGCTCTTGCCTAGCCTCAGAACATGTGTCCACTGAGCCCTTGGAGAATAACAACTTATGTCAGGCAAGTAGAAAACAATCTAGTTTTCATTATTTTATTGCATGTGAACCTCATGGTGGGTGGCAGGGTGATTAAAACTTTCTATGACCCGATTTATTTTCATACTGATTTGCAAGGCTGCCTTAGTACTTCCACATTCCTTATAATTTAGGTGTTTATTACATACTTTACAAGGTACTTATGTAATATGATAGCAAACTTAAAAGTGGTATTGTATATACAGAAACTCTATTAATAAAAATTACTAAGTAGCGCTATTTGTTTACAGTAAAAGGCAACTCGCTTATAAGCAAGATGGAAGATTCCTCTATGCATAATGACTTAATTAGCAATTTGAAGGTAGTTTTTCTTGTTTAGCTATCTGAGTGACTGATTTCCACAAAATTCCTTGGACAAACTCATCTCAGTTATTCATCTGTTCCTCTTAAATCAGGTATTTTCGATTTGGACAAGTGAAAAAGTCTCTATATGAGTTTTACAAAACTTGCATCAAGATGTGTTGTAACATTATTGTCCCACAGAATGTAGACCTGGTCAATGCAAGTGTGTGGACTGTGAGAACTGTATTGCAACTGTATATCTCATCCCATTGATAAATCAAATGGATTCAGCTGAGCCCTGGTTGCCTCTCTAATGGTGTATCCATCTCAAAACCTCAGGTTCCACCCAAGAGCTTTTAACATCCCTGCTAGATCCCAAATTCTGTAAAATAACTGGAACCTAAAGCGATCTCCTCACATGACTCTATCCACAAGCAATCCAAATCGCCATCCTTACCTTTATCCCATTACTGTTGCAGAAATTAAATTAGAAAAAAATGCTGAGTGGAGCCTACCATAGCCAGTGGAGTGACCAGGCACAGGTAGAACCTGGTTGTGAAGTCCAAAAACATTTACTCAGGGCATAGTTTCTCATTATTGCCTTCATTAAGTTCCCTTTGCAAAGAAAAGGATCTAAAACAATGGCTCTCAAAGTTTGGTTCTCAGACCAGCAGCAGCTGTAGCATCTCATGTTAGAAATGCAAATTCTCAGGTTCCACCTCAGATCGACAGAATTAGAATTCCTGGGGTTGGGGCCCCTCAGCATCTGTGTAATTCAGATTCACCCTGAAGCTGGAGAACCACTGAGTCAGAGAAATACTCCACATATGGTGGCTAGATGAAAATCTATCAATTGTTTGGGCCTTTTCTGATGGCTTCTTTTTATTTTAGGGGGCATTTTGCCACCAAATTTTTTTTTAAACTGCAAACTAATCCTGCGTCCAAAAACTAAGATCCTAGGATTTTCAAAAATTTCTTAAGAGGTTTTGTTCATTTGTACGTGTTTTATTCTGATACTCGGCTAATCATGCTTAATTCAAATCTAGTGTGAATTCAGTTTGGCCAGTTCCCTTTTTTTTTTTTTTTAGTTTAAATTCCAGAGAAATCTTTACCTAGTCCTTTTTTCTCAGACAATTATAAACACTCATTACCCCTCTGACTAATCCAACTCATTTTTTATGCTCAGAGGAAATAAAAAAACAAAATCAAATTAAAGAAAAAAATGACAGGAAAATGTCACAGACCACATACATACTATAGCCTAGTCTAAGTATCTGATATATTTATCTATGCTCCTCCATGGGATTTCTTATCATCCTGCCAGCTGTTTCACATGTTCATGTATAATATATTAAAATCAAGTATTTAGTTGTTACATGGTTCAGCCCTGATCAGACCATTAGGGCTATTTGAAGAAACAAAGAATCTTATAAATGAGTACCATAATCTTATTTCTCAGATTAGGAAACTGAGGCACCAAAAGGTTAATTGGATATAAACCTTAGTCAAAATTCTCTCTTGGTAAACTGCAAATGAAAATCCCTTTAAGACATATTTCCAACTCAAATACATCATAATCAAATAAATTTGAGAATTTATCTCTTGTATTTATGAATAAAATTCAGATTATTCATGTCCACAGTTTGAGATTTGAATGTAATAATTATTATCAAAGCATTTATTACTCAGCTAGCTAGAATAAAGCACTTACCTTTAGTTTATGGGAGTGACAAAGGAGGTAAGAGTTTTGATCTATTACCTGGAAAAGGCTAGAGGAAATGGGGGCAAATGAAAATTGTACACACACACACACACACACACACACACACACACACACACTTGATATGCAAATAAACATAGACTCGAGTGGCAGAGAGATAGTACTCACCAAATATCCTGTCCTTCCCCATGTTCCCAGGCTCCCTTGCAGTTAGATTGGTCACATGATTAGTTCTAAATGACTGCATGCGAAGACCAAGGCAGTTAAGACCCAGGATGGCTCCTCCATCCCTTTCTTCCCCTGCCTTAGCAACCATGGAAGCCATGTGTTCCAAATGGTGTAGCTACAAAATAAGGAGGGACAGCTGCCCAACCCACATAAGTGCTGACCTGAGAGAGAAATAAAACAGTATTGTAGTAAGCCTTTGAGATGTAGGGATAGTTCTTTCGCAGCACCTTGTGTTAATGACCTTGACTAATTCAACCTGGAAATGTGAAGCTGTGCTCTGTACTGTGTTTCCCCTTCAGTTCACACTTCCCTAATCAGGAATAACCCCCACCTCCCTCCTTGTCCATGTGACTGAATCCTAATCTTTTACCACCTAAGTCAAATGCCAAGTCGTTCATTCATTAGACAAATGAGTATTTTTGCATACCTAGTACACCTAATATGTGTCAGGTATGCATTCAATTCTTGAGGATTTAACTAAGAGAGACACACTCATGCTCTGATTTCACAGAGCTTACACTATAGCAGGGAAGAAAGAAAACCTAACAAGTAATTATAATCCCACCCCCAAACAGAAATAATTTCTTTCTCCTCAGCTTTGGCAGGCCCTCTTTTACATCTAGCACATTCTACCCCCATTGCTGTTATTATTAGTAACACTTCCCTTTCCCACCAGTTGGTAAGTGCTTTGATGGTAAGATTGTTATCTTATTTATCTTAGAATCTTTCACAGCTTTTTGTACATAGGATGCTCTCTGTAATCAGTTATTGATGACATATATAGAGGGATATGTGACATGTATGAAAGCAATTGCTTGAATTATTTCTGAAAATGAAAAGAAAGGGGTGTGTCCAGGAAGGCATTATGGTGACTTTTCAGGAGCATTTGATTATAATCTAAGAATTTGTAATTAAGTATTTTCCTCTTGTGTGCCCAGTGCATAGGAAGAACTCCATACATATGTTGAATGAATGAACTGAACGAATGGATTTCCTTCTTTCTTATTGCTCAATGGCTCTCCTAATTGAATAAATCCTTACCCTAAGGTACCTTCAATAATTGAATGAGACAAGCCATGCATTTTTGTAGCAAATAAAGACATCTCCAAGTCCACAGAGCAGCAGAAATATGTATTTAATTTTTTCTCTTTTTTATAAAGATTTTATTGGGGAATTGGGGGAGGGGAACAGTGTTGGGGAATTGGGGAAGGGGACCAGCCAAGTTGTTGTTCTTCAATCTTCGTTGTGGAGGGTGCCAGTCGCCATCTGGTTTCCTGTTGGCAGCTCATGGCCTCTAAGCTCAAGGTGCTATGTTCAATCTTAGTTGTGGGTGGGGGTAACCACCATCCCATGCAGGAGTGGAACCAGCAGCCTTGTTGTTAAGAGTGCATGCTCTATCCACTGAGCCATCCAGGTGGCAGCTCAGCTCAAGGTGCCAAGTTCAGTCTTACTTGCGGGTGGGCATAGCCCACCATCGAACAGCCATCCTGCCACCTGTTGGCAGCTCAGCGACAGCTCAGCTCAGGCGCAGCATCACTGGCCCATGTGGAAATCGAACTGGTAGCCCTGTTGCTCAGAGCTTGCACTCTTAAGCCAACTCTTAACCAACTGAGCCACTCGGCCAGCCCAATTTTTTTTTCTTTTTAACATCTTGAAAAATCAATAGACTTACATTGTTTCTGGTCATTTAAACCAATGTGAATATAATTTTCTTTATAAATTAGAACTCAATTGGCAAAGTTAAGAAGTCTCTTGTTTAAAGTTTAGTGAACTTATATAAAATATGAATTAGTGATCTTCTTAAGATCCTGCTAACTTAAACATTTTTCCGATATTAAATGAAAGTGTATAGACTTTCATAATAATTTCGTAAGTTCAATTTTCCAACGTTTCTACCTTTGATAAAAAGCAAACTGAAGAGTAAAAGAAAATGAAGTGATTGTATTTTATAGTAAATTTAATTCTATTTTAGAAAACAGTTTGCTAAAATGTTTTATTAAAAATTATAAAACAATTGGGGAAGATGTGTTTTTACTATGTTTCCCACCATCTCTCATTTTTTTCTATTGAATACCACTGAGGACATGCTGTTATTTTGTATCTGTTATATTCTTTTTGTTCTTATTCTAGCCATGATGATATTCTAGAAGGAGTTTTTAACCATCAGATAGCAATATCATTTTGGAGTATTGGATAAATTGCCATTTGCATGTATTGATTTATATTTCTAAGCACTGATGTTTTTGCTTTTGAAGCATTATTTTCTGTGCATCTCAAATTTCTATAGGTAGTGATTAAACTATTAAGGTTGGATTTATTCTCATATAGAAATAAAAGAGATTACCCTCACTACATAATAATATTATTTGGTAGATATAAAATAGAAACTGCTGGTTAAAAAAAAAAAGAGAGAGGCTCAGAAGAAGCATAACGTTTAACCAGGCATAATGAACAAACGTAAGTTACATTAAAGAGTAGAGTAATAGTAGTAACATATGCTAATGACTTGCACCTTTTAATTAATAGGGTTGTTTATCGGGCTCCAGACAGCCAGGCAGGAGTCTCTCCTATTATTTTTGGAGGCGTACAGTCTTGCAAATTTAAAGTTGTTACATATGGAACAAATCCAGTGAACTCCATATAATTCAGAGGAGCCTTTCCAAGCCTGAACATTCCTTTTAATTGCAGATGTTAATGTGTATTTTTGCCAATAACCTTGTTTGCTTGGTATTTTATGTTGCCTGATTTCTATGTCACTGTTGAAATTGAGACTTGTTGTGTTCATTTGGGTCATTCTCAATGATGTGACATGAAATGAATTAGAACTATCTTGAATGACTGCAGGAAACAAGTCAGATCTTTCAAAACACTTATTTCTATAAATGAAGGAATTAAAATATGTACTCTTGTTCTCCTATTGAGGTCTATTAAAGTGAAGGTCTATTAATGAACTATTGAGCTCAAAAGAACTTAAATTACTTCAATTCAATTCAATATAAAATATTCACTTCAAATCAATATAAAACAACTCATTAGGCACCTACTACCTTTCAGGTGTATGAAGAATGAATGGATTGGTAAGGAGCCTGAATCAGACATTTTGGTTTAGTAGAGTGAATCATAGAATCCCAGAATCTTAAAGCTGGAAGGAACCTTAAAAAGCTACATGAATGTATGAATTATAGATGAGTAAGCAAGAAGCCATACTGAAGTAATGACACATGTTCAAGGTCACTGGCTAATAAATCAACTTGAACCAAAGTGAGACCTACAGCAGTCCAAGGATCTTTCACCCATCAGGCTTCCTCCTTTTATATCTTCAGTGAAATCTAACTGTCTTGTGTGAAATCACCATCTAATTGTGTTTCAAACTCTCTGAAAATAAGGTCACAGTTAACAAATGGCATGTCTACTCAATGAAATATTACCCATTAAGGGTAATATTTATGAAATCTGTGAAATAGCACAGAAAAGTGGCCAGGAGATAATGATAAAGGAAGAAGCAGGAAATAAAGCTGTGTATACAGCATAATGTCAATTCATTTTAAAAAGCCTTTAAATAGAAAAAAGAGTAGTAAAAAATGGAAGTCATTTGCATGTACATTTAAATGGTAGGACTAGCCAGAAATACTTTCCCTTATTCTCATTTTCCAATACTTTTCAACTTCCAATTTTATATCTCCTATTTTAAAGTAGAAAAGTGAAAACAATCGTTCTGCTATGTTCAAAGATAGCTAAGGCAGTACTTTCATAGTGGACCTAAAGATTTCCGGAGCAGAATAAACACTCAGACACAGAGAAGAGCGCGCCACCCTCTCAGGAAGTTGGAGTGAGGCCCTTGTAGCTTTCTTTCAGGCTTTCTCTCACAGGGAGACCCAGGCTAAGGAGACAGGGGAGCGATCCACACCCCACACTCAGCCCGAGCCCAGAAGAGAAGAGTAACTGACAGGGGTATCAGAGGGAGTCTCTAAACCATTACCAAAGATTCTCTCCCAGCACCAGGGAGCAGATGTGAGCAACACCCAGGAAGTCTCCTGACTCCAAGAAATAAGAGCCTAATTAAAATGGGAAACTCCTGTTCTTCATCACACTGGTCAGTTACTCATTTAAATCATTATTATAAAATAAGACATGATGAAACGTCAGCTTTCACTCTTCTTCTGCTTATGCTGATCCAGAACACTTTTCCTTCTATCACTCCTTTCAGTCAATTCTAAAATTTTCTCAAATGTCCCCTCTGAATATTCTGAGAAAGGGCAGTCCCACCTATCTGAATGATTGGAGAAATGAGTTCCAGCAAAGTGCTAACGCAGGCTTACCAAGAGAGCCTGCATTGTAACCCTGTCATCAAAGGCCCAGTGGGTAGAGGGTGTGGCCTGGAAAAAAATTTACACATCATAACTTTTTATTCAGTCACCATAATAAGTACAATTCCCATAGTCAGTTAATTTGGGTTGTTTGGGTCATTGCAGAACTGATTGGAATGTTACAGACTGACCTGATTTAGTTACTAAAAAGGCCAAAAGCAAGGGAAACTAACATTTCAGAGACCAGTGATTTGGGCCAAATTTATGACTCAGTCAATGCCTGTGAAGGGTTCTAAGTGACTGTTAGAGTATCAGACTTTATAATGCCCAGAAGTCACTGATCAACTCGGCAAAATTAGTATAATTGCAGTCTTCATTGATCACAAACTATGGCTATTTATCCATTTTATTGGACTTTCAAGAACGTTAGCTCAACATCTATTAAGTACCCATTTGGGGGAAACACGTTTCCAGGGATCAATGAATATTAATAAATTGTGGACTCTGTCTTTGGGCATTTCGTAGTCTTTATGAAGGACACACTAGTGCTTACTGGTGGAGCTCAAATAAAGAACAAAATGTAGGACAAGAAGATCTTTCTTTGTGGGTCCTGAGAGGAAGTAAAGCATCAGTGCTCCCACCTTCCAGGGGGTCAACTGTTGGATGTCATTAATAGATGAAAAGAACCAGTCTCACAGAGGATGAAAACAGAAGGGAGAATAATGGCATATTCTATGGCAAACAGGTGCTAAATATATGTTTGCCGAATTATCATAATATTAAGCCACTGTAGTGTGACTCAAAAATATTTAAACAAAAAAGAGGGACAGGACATTTATTAATTTCTGAAAAATTCAGAGTTGTAAACAGGCTTTGCTGCATCCAGGTACTCATGTGATGTACTCAGGTTGCAGTCTGTCTCTCATCTCTTGAATATGATTTTTATTAGCCTCAGTAGAGTAACAAATTCTGTAACAAACTTAGAGTTGAGAGAGATGTTAGAGATTACTTGGCAACCACTCTAAATTCCTCTTCAGGTGTTTCCCTAAAAAGCATAAGTTAAACAAGGCTCATTGATGCAACTTTGGGTCATATCCCCATTCCTGTACCAATCATTGTGGACTCCTACCCTATACTTAGGGTGGTTATGCATGGAAAATATGGTCTGTGTCCAGAAGAGGTAATGGATGCAAGGCCACAAAAGAAAATAAATCTCTACTATACATACCATGCATTGTGTATTTATTATGTGTTAGGAAATGTGCAAAAAGCTTCGTAAATGGTAAATCATTTTTTTCTACGCAACAATCCCATGAAGGTGGAATGATAGTTAAACTATTTACACAGTCATCTGTATAAATCAGAACAAATGTTGGAAGGTCCTTACAGGCCTGAAGCAGAATCCTGGAGACCTAAACTGTAATAGGCATTAACCCCTTATTTGCTGGATTATGAGGACTTCTGGAGAAGGGAGGTCTTAGGGGAGAGACCAAGACAGCTGAGTGGTGGGAAAGCATGTGGGGAGCTTGAGGCAGGAGAGCTCTATTAACTGTATCAGAAGTATTTCACTACAGTAAAACCTTGGATTGCGAGTAACTTGGTTTGCAAGTGTTCCGCAAGATGAGCAAACATTTCTAATACATTTTAACATGGTAAATGAGTGATGTCTTGCAATATGAGTAGTTTGTTTCCAGAATGAATTATGTTTGCAAACCAAGGTATTACTGCATTTTCTAAGAGCTGGCACAGCCGTATTAATGCATGCCAGATAGTTGATAACCATAGATACATATTCCATTTAGGGAGTATATCTAGTTTACAAATGAGAAACTGTATCTCACAGAGGTACAACTTGCTCAAAGTCACATTAGTAAACTGTAAAAGTGAAATTCAAAGCCAGGTCTATCTGATTCTAAATCCCATGCCCTACAAAGAATTAGAGTAATCCAGAGATCCTCCATGTATTATGATAAATGTCCATGTATGCAATCACCTATGTCTTGCCCTTGAATGAGAAAGAGAAGGCTTCTCTGAAAGACCTCTTTGTGACCTCAGTTCTGACACAGTGGCTTTTATTAGTAAGACAAAACTCATGAAGATGCACAGAATTCCAAACCTCTGCCTTCCCATCACTCACTTCATTATCATGGTTACTATTCCATCAAATGTCACTGGAGTATATACCTGTTCAAAGCCTGGTTCTGGGATAACAAGACATAAAATTAATGGTATAAGCACTGGTCAATTCTTATGTCATTTGATGCACAGTCTTAGCATTGCAAAAGTCTAAAGGAAAGACAGTGTTTTATCAGAAAAATCAAAAGTTCTTTGAGCTTGTTCTAGGAGAGATCAAGAATCATGTGTAATTTTTTTAAAGTCTATACTGGAATGTTAAGTCATGTCCCATCACCAGCTCATTGCAAATTTCTCCATAGCAAATATAAGCATCAGGAAATACGGAGTTGGTCTTTCTGCAGCTTTTGAGCTTGAGAATGATTTCATTCCTTCCCTAACATTGTAGTAGTTACCAGAGAAGCATGGATGAGTACAGTAAGGTCCTTAGATTATAATTTTGTGGGGGAATACGTACAAAAACCAAGAATTACAACAAATTGTTAGTGTTAGGTATATGCGAAGGGGTTTTACATGATGGTCTTCGAAGTCATAGCGCCTGGGTTAGAATCCCAGCTCCACTATTGCTGGCTGTATGAACTTGGACCTGCCACTTAAACATGCTGAGGTTTATAATAGTTTCCTAATCTGTGACATGAGGATATAATAGTATCTCCCACATATGGTTGTTGTGAGGATTCATAAAACAATCCAACATTTAGTATAGCATCTAATATATTCTCTATCAAGTGTTGTTCTTACAAATCATACTAATCATAGTACAGGGAAATGTAAAGCAGACCACAGAACTGGAGAAGGCTTCCTGGAGGAAATACTGCTTGAAGGAATTTTGAAGGCAAAACAGGAATTGAATAGACAGTGAAGGAGGAGGGTCATTAAGACTAGGAGTGTCAGGTAAGATAGCATCAGTAAAATCAGGTATGGAGCACGAAGTTAAGAAGCAGTGGAAACCGTGATGCTATCAGAATGCTGGCTAGAATGAAGGGAGGGGTGAAAGAGAGAGCTACACAATGACAATAACGTATGGGCCTGTGTCTGACATATTTTCTGTCTTCCATAGGGTCTGTAGCCTTGCACAATGTTGTATGTGTGAATAAGTGACTGAATAAATAAACGGATGAATGAAACTGTGTTAGGTTTTTAGAGGTCTAGGGGTTGTGGTTTTGGAGAAAATCTTTCTGCTGACCCACCCATATTTCCATGATAAAAAAAAAAAGGCGGATTCTATGGGGTGTGGCTAATTCCATGATGGTGAGACTTAGAGAGTAGCAACAATAGAAAGCTTTACAACCATTGGGCTGATGACACAAGAGAAGGAGACAGTGTTTGGTGCTCAGTGAGAGTTACAGTGGGGAAGGTGAGCTGTAGTCATGGGGACAAAACCACCACCAGAGATGCTTCCCTGAAGCAAGAAGGAAAAAGGAAGCTATCTCTCCACCTTCCACTTGGCTCATCACAGCCACCCATCTCCTGATGATGCCTCCCACTGGTTAAACCAACTGGACGCCAACCCTCAAAGCAGCCCAAGTGGGCCTATTTCCCAGCAAGAGAGAGAAGATCAAAGAATGTGAGAGTGAAAGTGTCAAGTGGAGAACAACCACCACAGATGTCAAGATCATTAACCAATCTCAAGATGTGGGTCTTCTATTTTGAAGACCGCTCACTGTGACTTACCTTCATGTGATTTGATGTTGCTTGTGGCAAATTCAGGGGATGCTGAGTTTTGGTGGCTGTGATGAGCAAACAGGGTTGCAGGCAGTGTATAATCTAGTCGGCTTTAAAGGGTTTAACCTTTGGGGGAAGGGACGGTGGGGAAAAAAAGGGTTTAACATTTGACAATCTTTTATTGAGCAACTACTGTGGGATACATAGGTGATCAACAACCCTAGAAATTAAGGTTGTCATCCAGTGTTAACAAAGGTTGAGTAACTTTCTCAAGGTCAGAATGGGTGTGTTTGTGTTAAAAATAGTTTTAGTCAAAGTCTTAGCTCATGTTCAATTCTCTATCATATTACTTCCCACTTAAAAATGTTTCTACAAAGTGGCTTGTAAAGGTAGATAGAACTTTCCATAGTTTACTAGCCTCTAGAAACAGTTTACTTTCCCATATTGCATGGTTATTTTATCCTTTTCCACAGTAGCTAAAATAATACACTGTATAAAACTGAACAACCAAGTCAAATTTTTCTAGACTTTGATAAATTTGCTATTGAAGGCTACTTAGTGGAGGGGAAGGAAAGCTAAAGCGAGAGAGAATGAAGAGAGGAATTTACTTATGTAATTATATTTAACATTTGGCTTAATGTCATCCTAATAGCTAGGCAAAATATGATATCTTTAATTATGACTGAAATTGCAAAAACACAATATGAATTTAAAAATTTTAAACCAGGGCCGGCCGAGTGGCGCGTTGATTAAGAGCTGGCTTGGGACACCAGAGGGCCCCGGTTCAGATCCCACATATGAGGGCCAGTGACACTGCCCTTCACAGCTAAGATGCTGAACAACAGCTCAACCTGGACCTGGGCTGCCGTGAGTCGCCAAGTTGCCGGGAACGGCATAGGCTGCAGCCCCTGCTGCAGTGGGTTGCCATGGGCTACCGTATGTAGCCAGCAGTCAGTGTGAGCGGCCAGCAGTCACAGTGAGCGGCCATACAGAAGCCGGCAACTGATCTGCCTCTCCCGGGAAGAGCGCAATGATGGTGCCAACTTGGGCCAGTGAAGCAACGTCCTCCACAACTAGACTGAAGAACAAAAGGACAGCAACTTGTCTGTTCTCCTTCCCCAGTTCCCCAGTGCTGTTCCCATCCCCCAATTCCCCAATAAAAATCTAAAAAAAAAAAAAATTAAAACAAATTTGCTAAAAGGCAGCAAATTTAGGTATCAACTAATTCTAAAACTTCTAATCTTCTGATGAGGATTCTTAACAAAAACATAGATGCCTAGACTAAGAGATACAAAAAGAGAGGCAGTGAGAGTGTAAGTTTTCTAATGCTGCATAACAAATGATCACTAACTTAACTGGCTTAAAACAGCACCCATATGTTAGCTCACAGTTCTGTAGGTTAGAAGTCTGGTATAACAACATTAATAAAGGTGTAAGCCAGGCTGAGTTCTTATCTGGGGGTTCTAGGAAAGGCTTTGCTTCCAAGCTCATTTAGATTATTGGCAGAATCCAATTCCTTGTGGTTGCACGACTGAGGTCCCTGTTTCCTTGCTGGCTATCAGCTAGATGTTACTCACAGCTCCCAGAGGTGGCCTGCATACCATGCCTCCTCACCATCTCTCTCACAGCCAGGTCCTCTTAAGCTCCAAATTTCTCTGATTTCCGTCTTTCTGACTTCTAGACACAGAGGTCATGTCAGTCAGTGAATTTCCCTATCTTAAAGTCAACTGCTTTGGGACATTAATTACATCTGCAACATTCTTTTACAGCAACACCTAGATTAGCATTCTATTGTACACCAGGGGCCAAGAATTTGGGGAACATTTTGGAATTATGCCTACTGGAGAAAGAAGGAGGGAGGAAGGAATAGAGAGAGAATGAGAGAAAGGAGGGAGAGACAAAGAATCATGAAGCAAAATCATTTTGTTTTCATCTCTGTTTGCTCTGTCTTTATTAATACTTCTATATTTCTTTACCCTTCTCTCAGTCTCTCCTTTAACCAAAATGTTATCGGCATTGAGTCATATATTATAAGTAAAACTAGATTGTAAAATTGAAATGCTCTTTAATTAATTTGTATAGGCCAGGGATTTTTTCAACCTTTTTGTGAAGAGTGGGGATTTTAATCTGCCTAAAAATGTAAGAGTGGAGTCAGACACCTGCTGCCTTTGTCCTTCCTATTAGGAATTCCAGCAAACCATAGGAAAGGACCCACAGTACCAGTCAACTAACACAGGCCCCAGAGGGCCCAATCTAAGAGGTGGGGATCTCCAAGCTATTCTTTCCTGTTTTGGACCTGAGGAGGTCATGTGATATACAGAAGGTGACACAGGCCATTGTATTCGGTAAAAGTATGGAACCCAAATCTTCTCACTCTAGGCTAGCACGGTTTCAGCTAGACCCTAGGGTTTGTACTTCATATCCAGTGTCAATGTGTAGAATAAACTGTTAAACTCATTTTTTAAAAAAGTTAGATTTCTTGTTGTTACATGGTCCTTGAATTATACCCTTTTTTCCTGCCTGTTACTAGTCTAATTTTTTTTTTAATTCCTCTGTATCAGAAGAAAGTTCTATCGGAAAATTTAACAACTTTAGTTGGAGACAATTGAGGGCCTCATGTATTGTTTCTCAAAGCTTAAGAAACTCTTGGGGAGGCTCTACCCAGACCAGGAGTAGGCTCACGACTCCTGTGAGGATTGCAATGGGAACCTGCATTGTAACAAGCCCTTTCCCCAGGTGACAATGACACCTGCTAAAGTTGGGTTTCAACTGATCTAGTTTAATAAAGTTTAGTGAAATAATGAGTGAATATGCTTGGCAAAGGATTTCTCAGACCTTTCCATGATTTAACAGGCAATTCTTTAAAAAATAATTCTATGCAATGATATATCTTCTAAAATATATTTAAAAAACAGAGGTTTTTAGTAAAATAGGATAATCTCCCTTTTAAAATGGTACAACACACCTGGGGAGACCAGGAAGTAAGGTCAGCTGATGCATGAATATGTGATGTCTGTGGATATGTAAGCACACTTGTTAATTCACTGTGGTATGTTGTCTATTCAATAATTACCAGCCTGTTATGATTCCTATAATTTCAGCACATATTTGTGATAGTATTCAATGTTCATTAAATATTAAAACATTTATTCTACTCAACTTTTCTCACATATGTACCTGAAAGATAGATAGCAGTTTTAAAAAAAAGCCGCTCTCGTGGCTCTGAACAAACAAAAAGTTGAACAATTCAGAAAAAAAATGAATAATTTCAGCCTCCAGATCCTGAAAAACTGGAAGGTGAGCTATCCAAGATGAAATAATTAATGATTTTTGGAGCAGCCCAATGCAAAGATATCCAAATATTGCAAAACATGCAATTTGTGTTCTTCTTCCCTTTGCTACAACACCCTCTGTGCTCCAACAAAAACAAAATAAATGAATAGACTTGATGTTGCACTTGATATGAAGTTCTGACTCAGCCCCATTGTTCCAAATGCTAATACCTGATAAAAAGTTGTAAAATAGGTTCATTAAAAATCTATTCAGTATATTGTGTTTCATAATATAAAATGTAAACTATAAGATGCTTCATTTTAGGTGAAGGGGGATAAGAGGCTCAAATTTCCAGGTATAAAACAAATAAGTCATGGAGATGTAATGTACAGCATGGGGAATGTAGTCAATAATATTGTGATAGCATAATGCAGTATTACATGGTTGCTGGACTTATGGTGATCATTTTTTTAGGTATATAAATGTCGAATAACTATGACGTATACGTGAAACTAATATAATATTGTATGTTAGTTGTATTTTAATAAAAAACTTTAAAAAAAAGATGCTTCATTTTATTCTTTATGTAATTTGGTAAATAATTGTTCAATAAAATAAAGTTGTATTTGTATGTTGTCAGTTATAGTGCATATTAAAAACATATAAATTATCATTAATTAGATGATAATTCAATAAAAATTGAACAAAAGATTTGAACAGACCTCTCACCAAAGAAAATCTACATGTCAAATAAACAAATGCAAAGATGTTCAACACTGCTAGGAAGAACATGCAAATTAAAACCAAATGAAACACCACTACACATCCATTAGAATGGCTAAAATTTTTAAAACTAATAGTACTAAGTGTTGGTGAGGATGTGGAGCAGCTGGAATTCTTATTCATTGCTTAACACAACAGAAATGTATTGTCTTACAGTTCTGGAAGTGAGAGCTACAAAATCAAGGTGTAGGCAGGACGGCACTCCCTCGGGAGGCTCTAGCAGAGGATCTTTCTTTTTCCAGCTGCTGGTGGCTGTAAGCGTTCCTTGGCTCATAGCTGCATCTCTCTCTGCTCTGCAGTTGCATCATCTCCCCTCCATGTGTCTATCTCTAAACTCCCTCTGCATCTTATAAGAACATGTGTGGCACTTAGGACCCATTTAGATAATTCAGGATAAATTCCTCCTCTTGATCCTTAATTAAACCACATCTTTTGCCACTAAGATAATTTTCACAGTTTCCAGGGATTCAGATACAGATGTGTATCTTCAGTCCATGACACAACGCAAATGTCCAACTGGTGAGTGGATAAACAAATTGTAATAAATCCATACAGTGCAACAACATGGATGTATTTCAAAAGCATTTTGCTAAGTGAAAGAAGCCAGATTCAAAAGGCTACAGACTCTATGATTCTATTTATATAATATTCTAGAAAAGGTAACACTATAGGGATAGAACCTCGTCAGTGCATTGCCAAGTTTACTATTTGGAAGTGCTGAAAAGGCTGCGTGAAAAACTTAGACAACCTGAACTTTTCACCAACAATTCATGGCTCTTGCATCACGACAATGCACCAGCTCACAAGGCACTGTCTGTGAGGGAGTTTTTAGCCAGTAAACAAATAACTGTATTGGAACACCCATCCTACTCACCTGATCTGGCCCCCAATGACTTCCTTCTTTACCCAAAGATAAAGGAACTATTGAAAAGAAGACATTTTGATGACATTCAGGACATCAAGGGTAATACGACGACAGCTCTGACGGCCATTCCAGAAAAAGAGTTCCAAAATTGCTCTGAAGGATGAACTAGGTGCTGGCATCCATGCATAGCTTCCCAAGGGGAGTACTTCAAAGGTGACCGTAGTGATATTCAGCAATGAGGTATGTAGCACTTTTTCTAGAATGAATTTGCGAACTTAATTGTCTGACCTCGTATATTGATTATGGTGTAGGTTACAAGACTATATACATTTCAAAACTCATCAAACTGCACATTTAAAATTGGTGAATTTTATTTTCTATAAAGTCTACCTCAAACAAGCCCACTTTTAAACAAGCATACTAAATTTTGATAATTTCAGGCATTTAATCTGAGATGACTTTTTCTGAACTTCTGATAGTGTTGTCAATGTGTTATAATTGTTCATTGTTTTTTTTTTAAAGTTTGAAAATTTTCCTTTTTTGCTCTTTAGAATGTGTTATCAAGCCACTGTGAAGAAGGTAAGGGAGAAGTGGAATTCTATACCAAGATCACATTTGTCACAGTGACATGGAAGTCCTTGAAGTTTTTGGAATGTCTTATAACTTCCTAGCCCTACAGAATTTCTTCCCTAGCCCATTGAATCCATCTCCTAATCAGCCTCTGGCCCTCATCTCTCTCCATTTAAATCCCTTCTTCATAGTGACACTAAAATTATCTTCCCAAAAACCAAATAAGGTCACATAAATTTTAGGCTGAAATATTATGTTTTTTTGCCTCCTGTAAGATAAATTCATGTGCTGTGCCAGTTAGAGCTCTTAATAATAAACTCTTAAACCTGTCTTCCAGCCTCATCACCTAACGTGTACTCTGTGTTTCCATCTTCAGAACATCTTACTATTTCTTACATACAGTGCCTTGCATACTTCTGTGTTTTCGCTTGTATTTTTCATGGTTTCTCATAATCCACTCACGTTATCATATACTGATTGGCTTAGGCCTCAGGCCACTGCCCATCTCTGAACCAATCACTCTGGCAAGGGGTTGAGAATCCTCTGAAGGTTTGGACCAGCCATTCTCACTGCCAACTGCACATTAGAATCACCCTTCACTCCAGAGAGCCCGATTCAATTACCATAGGAGTGGCTGGGCATCCGAAAAGCTCCCCAGGTGATTCTGATGTGTAGCCTGGTTTGTGAACCATTGGCTCTAACCAAGCCAAGACAATAATCGAAGACTCATTGAGGAGTGGGTGGATGGATGGATGCTGGGAAGGCAACCACAATGCCTTCTACCAGCACATTTACAGTTGCACTGCTGTGCTCTGTTGACAGGTCAGATACCCTTTGAGGAGAGCTACCCTGAATTGAGTAACATTTTAAAATGAAAAAAAAAATTTAAATTAATCCGATCCCTTACATAAATTTGAAAAACAACACTGTATGTTTTCTAGACATTCTATTTGGCTTAGTCTACAGGTTATGCTTGGTGAGCATGTGGATCCGGGAACTGCCTCCCAACGGTTCTTTATGGCCTCCAACCACTGGATGGGAACTCCTGCATTCATACACCAGATGCCGGCTTTCCTATACTTCCTGTAGAGGGGATAAGGGACTGAACAGTTGTGGTAGGTTTATGAGCCATTGACAGAAGGGAAGAATGCTAGGCACTCTTGCTTCCTTACAGGGTCTAGAGTCTGGAAAGGTTACCTGTACAGTGTACACAAGTACACACCTACACACACACACACACACACACACACACACACACACACACACGGCTTCCCCGAGTGCCTGTGGGTAGGGTAACATGAGGGAAGGCAGCTCGGGTACCCACCTACAGCTCGCAGGTGAGGAGTGGCGAGCCAGGTGAGAACTAACTGGGCATCATCACACCCACTTTCTTTTGTGGGCAGGATCGGATCCCTTTAAACTATATCCAAGCCAGCCTTGCCCATTTCATGTGCACTTCATTCTTTCTTTTCTTGTGGCCAGGAAACTAAGAGTGCAGATTACTTAAAACAAAACACACAAAAAAAAACCCCAAAAACCATTCTAGAAAAGTCCATCCGTGGTTCAGTCCATACTCGGTGGCTACCGCGTGGCCGTTACTGCAGGGTGTGTACACAGTCCCTCCTGGGGCCGCTTAGCACTGGCCTCCCTTTCGCCCAAGAGGCGGAAAGACACCCTTTTCTCCATGCAACCTTCCCACCGGCAGTGGACACCCTGAGGGACAGCTAGGAGAAGCTCTCACTGAGCCCTGGACCTCCCCGTGGGAAGGCATTGGTGATTGCTCTCCCCTGGGGCCGAGCGGCACCCCTCCCAGCCCCAGGGGCCGGGAGGCCCTGCCTGTGATCGCGTTCCAAGGAGCAGGCGGGCTCCCGGGCTGGCCGGGCGGAGGGCGGGCGCCTCTGATCTGTGGCCAGGGAACGCGCGCGCTGAGCGTCCCGGGGCGCCCGCGCCGCGCCCGCCTGTGATCAGCAGCCAAATGCCGCTGGGAGCCCACGCCCGATGCACCCGCCGGAAGTGGCCCGTGACAAAGGGATCAGGGAACCGAGCTCAGGCTGGAGGCCTTGGTCTGCTGCGGACCCCGAAGGCCTGGTGCTCCCACCTGCACCCCGCCATTGTCCAAGTCCAGTGAAGCTCCCCCAAACCTTCCCAGCAGGGATCCCTAACGTCCACTCATTTCTGAACAGAGCCGGAGCTGGTACCCAGCGGCAAGCCACAGGACAAGGTCCTTGGGCTGCTTGTCACGCGTGCAAGAAAAGAGTAAAAGGTGGGTTCCTGCCTCCTCGCGGCAAGCAGTGCTTTACTGCTTTACTGAGCATGTGTCCAGTTAGAGGAAGTCCTCTCTGGCGTGGGATTTGGGTTCAACACAGGTTGGTTATCAGAACAGGTGTGAATAGTTTAGCAAGAAAGAAACATTTCTCTCTTAAGACTCCCCGTGCAATCTCAAAGCAGACAAAAGCCTCACATTAGCATAGGTTGTGCAAAGCCACCTGTTCAAATAACTCAGGCAAATAGTGAAAAAAAAAAAAAAACAGTGAAAGAAGAAAAGAACTCAAAACTAGGGCAAATACTTGAATTCAAGTCGAAGGATTAAGCTTCATCTCAATAAGAGGCAGGGTGGGGGGAGAGGTGTTTCCCGGTTGTAATACAAACGTGTAGGGTTTATTTTTAGCAGCCTATGTGATTCCATTTGATGGTGAGATAGCAGCTTTCATAGCCTTGTCAAAATAAAAATATGGGAGAAAAACCCAGTCTGCTCTAATCTAGCAAGCATCTATGGCTGGAAATCCGGATTTCAGGTAATGGTTGAGCTTGAGATAGGATTTGGTTCACAAACAATAGCTGGGCACTGGAGAGTCTTTATCTATGATTGTTGTCACTGCCTGCTTACATACATCCCAGGAAAACAAAAACAAAATTTCATCAGCATTAATTTTCAATATTCTTGAAATGTTATTTTTACATTTGTTTTGTGGCGTAAGAGAAAAGCGGGGGAAGCAGTGGGGATGGTTACAGAGACAGGAGCCAAGAGAAACTTGATTTGGAGAGAGTGGGTGGGGGATCAAAGGCTGGCGGTGGCAGCGCTAGCGGGGGAGGACCAGGGCCCCGCAGTGTGGGAACAGCCCATTGCTGCAATGGGGACACGGGCAAAGGGGCTAGAGCCACCCTTAGACCAGGGCAAGGGACATCTGCCCTGAGCCTCACATGTTAGAGGACTCCACTCTAGCCCTCCACTGACCTAGCCAGTCCTCATGGGGTGAAGTGTCACAGAGCCAAGGGGACACATCTATCCAGAGCCCATCCTTCAGGTGCTCGCTTTGCAAAGTGTGGTCTACAAACCAGCAGCAGCAGCAGCAGCAGCAGCACATGGAGGCTTGTTAGAAATGCAGGTGCTCAGCCCTGCCCTCTGACCTAGCGCATGTTAACAAGAGTCTGAATTTTAACAAGAACCCCAGGTGGATTCTATGTATATTAAAGATCCAGAAGGACTGATCTAGACCACTCGGGCTAGCCAGGATCACAGAATGGCCTGTCCAAACTTCAAGAACCTGCATGGATCTGTTGTTTGAGTCCATCCTCCTAAGGGCTATAGTACCAGGCAACACTACTGGTGCGAGTAGTCCTTGGCCTGGGAGGGCCCATTTGTGAGGGTAGGGAGGGATGGACAGAACTTGCCTGTGTGGTCTGGGATGTCTTTACCTGTGCATATGAAGCTGTTTTAGGTGTGGGCTGTGGGCATGGGCCAACTCTCCCCACACCTCCATGTTTCAGCAAGAACTTTGAGAATCCAAGAATTCTAAATTGGAAACAGGCCTTCCCGGTAGTTCTGAATGATTATCAAGATGGGAGGGTAACACATGTTATTGAACGCTTTGTTAGCTTGATTTATAGCTTTACCTATTTAGACTTGTGATATGTGGGCTTCTATCTGTGCTCTTGCTCTGGGCCTGAAAATATTAGCAGTGGGCCCTGCTAGTAGTAGATCCTACATTAAAGCAGAGAGAAAAAAAAGACAGACAGAAATAATTGTTATAACATAGCACGCTTAGCACATACATTGTCTCCAATTAGTTGCCTAAAAGTTTAAGCTACACCTAAATTTTTTGATGTTGGGATTGAAGGTGAGTTGTTTGCTTGAAACAAGGATCAACTTGTTCAACTAATACTCAGTATGAAAGCCATTCATTCTTTCGACCGACACTGATTATTCTTCTATGGTCCAGATGCCATGTTTAGCCAGACTCTGATCAAAGAAACCTGGCTGCTGTCAAAAACTCCCTTGGCACCTTAAACAGGCTAAACCTCTCTTTACTAAGCAGGCCTGGTTCTTCAAGTTCCTTCTCCCCAAAATGATGAATGCTAAGTCAAGTCCTATAAGATCCTTCAATCAACTCTGACCCAGAGTGGATCTGAGTGATAATTTGATTTAATAGGCAAGATTAGCTGGTATGTGGTGCTCAAATTTGTATATCTGGCTGTACAAAGCGAAGCCAAATTTAACTGCCTGTGTGTTATCAGGATATTGGCAATTTCCTTATTGTGACTTGATATTATTATGGAGCCTAGTTGTTGAAATATCTTTACTGGTAAAGTTCCTGTCATGCTTACCAAGGATGAGTTCTTCCCTTCCAGATGGGTCACAAATACTCACTCCTCCAATCATATGTAGTGTCCATTGCTGCTGCTTCTTTTTTTTTAAATTTTATTGGAGAACAGTGTGTTTTTCCAGGACCCATCAGCTCCACGTCAAGTAGCCGTTTCAATCTATTGGGTTGTGGGAAAAGTCATGACGCATTTTTGCAATGAAAAACAGAAAAATAAGTCATGACTTTTCTGATAACCCTATAGTTGTGGAGGGGCAGCTCAGTGGCCCATGCAGGGATCAAACCCGCAACCTTGGTGTTATGAGTACTGTGCTCTAACCAACTGAGCTAAGCGGCCGCCCCTCTATTGCTTCTTTTATTAGGGAGAAAGCAGTATGGTAAACTCAGTCTCATTAAAGTGTTAGTGACTTAATGTTTTACACCTTCGTAAGAATACAGTATCTTGTTTTTAGGAAACTCCACAAGGTAATCACATGGTTGAATCATCAATGACAGCCCCTCAAGCATCAGTGGGGAACATGTTTTGTGTAGAAGATTTTCCCCGGGCTCCTTAAATCACAATCTATGGATGGCTACCAGGTCTCCCTACTCAAAAACCTAGCCTTGAAGCTTCTGGCACTGAAGAAATCAATATAGTGATATCTTTATCAGGTAGGGATAACTACTGCTGACTCTAATATAGAACTTATTCTCAAAAGTTCTCTCCATCCCAAAGACTCATCATCAGGAAATCCTTTAAGCTGGAGTCATGTTCTAATTGGGGGAGAGGGAACAAAGGTGAGAAAGCAAGGATGAGAACCAAAAGCTACCAACAGACAACTAACCTGTCTTCCTCCATGGGCTGGACATTGTGGACGTTATGGTTGGGCTGGCTTGTTGACGTAGTCTCCCTACCTCACCTCTGGAACCCAGCTGCTTGAGAAAGACTTGAAAGTCCAAATTCCACTGAAACAATTAATGTCTCAGGTTCCTGGTTGTCACCTGCATTTCTGCTCCCACACATGTAAATCAGGAGCTTAAACATTATTATAATGTGGGGAAACACCAGGTTTCTCAGGGAAATTTGCCTCAACATTACTCTTTGCCCGATAACTGATTTTAGGTGCCTCCCAAAAGACATGTGGCAGCAAATCTAGACTCTCTGTGTAATTTAGAAGTAAAAATTTCAGTAAAAACTATATCTGATATAGAGCAGACTATTATTGTTGCTGTTTGAAAGTTGTATTGACAAAAAAATAGGTTGTGTTCATAATTGTTAACTCGGTTTTCTTCTTAACTAAAGAGTTAAAGAGGCAATGATATTTATGTATTTACAAGAAGAGTTCAGAGTTTTAGAAATGATTATTTATCTGTCCTAAAGGTGTTGTTCAGAATTTGTTTTTGAATGCAGAGCCTTACAAAGTCCAGTATTCACATGGCATGTATTTTTAATGGGAATACAGTAGAATTTTCAAACTGGCCGATATTGCTAGAGAAGAGGAATACTGGAAAGGTAAGTAGACTATGATACAAGACTCTTCTGAAGAACTGTACAACTCATAAGCTAGTGGGAGGATCTGATGTAAAGACAGTGAAGCTAGGAGCTTCTGTGTGGACAGATAGGCCGTGATTCATAAATAAAACATAAACTCTTTGTTTTCATATCAAGAAAATGCATACCAAAATAAACTTGATTAGCACAACTCCAGATAAAGTTTACCCTTACCAAAAGAGGCAGTAGGACTTCTCTTTACATATTTTGTGAAACTTAGAATTGACCCATGCTCACTGTAGGTAATTTGAAACATTCAGAAAACCTAGGAAATTAAAAACCACCAATAATCAAACCAGTCAGAAATAACTAGTGTTAACATCTTTTAAAAATACAAATGCGGGGCCGGCCGAGCGAGTGGCGCGATGGTTAAGAACTGGCTTGGGACGCCAGAGGGCCCTGGTTCGGATCCCACATATGAGGGCCAGTGACACTGCCTTCTCTAAGATGCTGAACAGCTCAACCTGGAGCTGGGCTGCCGTGAGTCGCCGGTGACAGCGGCGTAGGCTGCAGCCCCTGTGGCAGTGGGTTGCCATGGGCTACCGTGTATAGCCAGCAGCCAGCGTGAGCGGCCAGCAGACATAGTGAGTGGCCGTCCAGAAGCCGGCGACTGATGTGCCTTGCCCAGAAGAGCACAATGATGGTGCCAACTTGGGCCAGTGAAGCAACGTCCTCCACAACTAGCTGAAGAACAAAACGACAGCAACTTGTCTGTTCCCCTTCCCCCAATTCCCCAGCTCTGTTTCCATCCCCCCAATTCCCCAATAAAAAACCTTTAAAAAAACAAAAACAAATGCACTTTACAAAATGTTCAAAACTTTAGATAATTTTTCTCACTTAATATTATAAAATGAGTATTTATCCCACATCATTAAATTATCTTTGGAAAGACTATTTTATTGGCAGCTTAATACTTTATTGCATGTGCATACCAAATTTGGTCTCTTTTTGGAACTTAGTTTATTTCCATTTTTGATATTATAATATTGCAACAAATATCTCTGAATGTATTTTTTGTTGTTGCTGTAATTTATAGTTGTATCCTTTTGGGTAGTTCCTAGAAGAGAAATTTTTGAGCCAAAATTTAGGAACATTTTAAGGACCTTGATGTGTGTTACCCTGTGGCATTTCAGAAAGTTTGTACAAGTCACACTTCCACCAGCGTGTTTGAAAGTGCTTGGTTTGCTGTATCCTTGCCAATAGTAAGTATTGTCTGTTTTAATCCTTGTGAATTGGAGAGCACAATGTACCCTCCTTATTTTCACTGTATTCGCTATAAAAGAGCACAGAAGAAATACTGGAAGTATTTAGTAAAAGAAACCAGCAAATTTCAGTAGCACTTTAAAGTGACTGGAGCTCTTAAGCTCTGTTTTATGAAATCAGACATCCTTATTTCTCAGCATTATTTCAAATTGCCAAGGGGAACTTCCTTGAAAATGATTTTCTATTTAGAGGGAAGGAATTCTAGCATCAATATCCTTCTTCTGTGTCCTTGTGTGTTGGCTTGGTTACTACCTTTCCAATTAACCTCAAAACAGTGCTGATGCTTTCTGATAAAGTCAAGTGGTGGCAGTCAGATCAGTTAAACCAGGTCTTTAAGAAAACTAATGAAAATGAGCCAGTTGGTTTTCATATCTAGAAAATGCATACCAGAATAAACTTGATGGGCATGACTCCAGATAGAAATATCTATGGATCTCAGGAAAAGGGAGAGCTTCCTGGACAAAATGAATTTACACCGGCGCACACAGTTTGGGATAGTCTATGTGCTTCTGTGGGGCAGCACTGCCTGCAGAGGTTCTAGGCATCCACTGTGAATGACTCAGTTCTGGAAATTTGGCCCATCGGTGATTCTGCATTTGGCATTACTATATCCTTAAAAGATCACATACTGCTCTATCTTGCCTGTGTGAAAAAGAATTTTGTTAGCAGGAGGTGCCTTGACTCCACATGCTGATGAAGGTGTGTTTTTGCCTTGAGCTACATTGGAGCACTGCAGCTTGGAGGGAGCTGTGTGAACCATACTCACACAACTAGAGTGTGTTTGATGATTTTTATAGACCACAGAGTCATCTCTGGCTTATCTCAATGTGAACTCTTCACTCTGTTGTTGAGCTGTAGAAAGGCTTTTGTTCTTTTTTTTAACTTTATATTTTGGAAAAAATTTAAATCTACATAAAAGTTGCAGCAGCAGAACAATGAACTCCTGTATTTCTGTCATTTAGGTTCACTCAATATTTTTCCTACATTTGCTTTCTTGATAGATAAATTGTTTCTGATCCAGGATCATGCACAATAAAAAATAAAATGATTATGCTTTATGTTAAATATTATATAATATATATTCACTGATATTCACTGTCACGTGGACAGCATGGTGTACTTTCAATCTATGAACATGCCCTGTCTCCTCCCCGACATTCACTGTATGTTTATTTAGTAGCCAATGTTGAATTTTGTCTGATTTATGACAACAATGGCTACAACATGGTGCTTTTTCTGTCAAACTTTCTACACTTATTAGTTGGCATTGTATAGCCAAAAAGAGCTTTCCCTTTTATCTATTATCTGTTATTAGAATCAATATGGACTCAAAGATTTTAAAAAATTGTTATAAAATAGTTTTAAAATCCTCAATCCTCTGTTGAATATTCCTTTCTCATGTACAACACTCCTAATGTGATATAAACTGAGTGTCATAGAGACTCATTTTTAAGTTTTGTCTAGGTAGGCTGCAAAATTTAATTTAAAAAATGTTTTTCATATAATGTCCTCCAAACTACATAGGATTAACTTTTGGATCAAACACTGTTCTGGAATAACCAAAGCTTCCATCTATTAGGATAGGTTATTGTGAGTTAGCTAGTTTTATGAGCTAAAACTAAGTTGCTGAATGAAAGGCTGAATTTGGTCAGAACCATCCAACATAAGCTTTCTGTAAAACATTCTTAGTATATCTAAGTCTTGATTTTGGTTCTTGAAAAAAAAAATCACCGATGGGCCTAATTTCCAGAACTGTGTCATTCACTCCACTGTTGTTAGAGGGAGTGGGCCCAAGTGGGATGCCCTGTGTTCTGAGTGGAGGTTCTGTCAATAACAGCTGCAGTTAGCAGTGGATGCCTAGAACCTCCGCAGGCAGTGCTGCCCCACAGAAGCACATAGACTATCCCAAACTGTGTGTGCCGGTGTAAATTCATTTTGTCCAGGAAGCTCTCTCTTTTCCTGAGATCTACAGATATTTCTATCTGGAGTCGTGCCCATCAAGTTTATTCTGGTATGCATTTTCTAGATATGAAAACCAACTGGCTCATTTTCATTAGTTTTCTTAAAGACCTGGTTTAACTGATCTGACTCTGCCATCACTTGACTTTATCAGAAAGCATCAACACTGTTTTGAGGTTATTTGTACAGGTAGTAACCAAGCCAACACACAAGGACACAGAAGAAGGATATTGATTCTAGAATTCTTTCCCTCCAAATAGGAAACCATTTTCAAGGAAGTTCCCCTTGGCAATTTGAAATAATGCTGATAAACAGGGATGTGTGATTTCACAAAATAGAGATTAAGAGCTCTGGTCACTTTATAAAAATGCTACTGAAATTTGCTGGTTTCTTTTACTAAATACTTCCAGTATTTCTTCTGTATGGTTTTATAGTGAACACGGTGAAACTAATGAGGTACATTGTGTGCTCCAATTAACAAGGATTAAAACAGACAATACTTACTGTTGGCAAGGATACAGCAAACCAAGCACTATCAAACACGCTGGTGGAAGTGTGACTTGTACAAACTTTCTGAAATGCCACAGGGTAACACACATCAAGGTCCTTAAAATGTTCCTAAATTTTGGCTCAAAAATTTCTCTTCTAGGAACTACCCAAAAGGATACAACTATAAATTATAACAACAACAAAAAAATACATTCAGCAATATTTGTTGTAATATAATAATATCAAAAATAGAAATAAGCTAAGTTCCAAATTTGGTATGCTCATGCAATAAAGTATTAAGCTGCCAATAAAATAGTCTTTCCAAAGATAGTTTAATGATGTGGGGTAAATACTCATTTTATAATATTAAGTGAGAAAATTTGTCTAAATTTTTAAACATTTTATAAAGCACATTTGTACTTTTAAAACTCAAATTAAATAATCAAAATGTTAACACTAGTTATTTCTGACTGGTTTGATTATCGGTGGTTTTTAATTTCCTAGGTTTTCTGAATTTTTCAAATTACCTACAGTGAGCACGGGTCAATTCTAAGTTTCAGAAAATATGTAAAGAGAAGTCCTAGTGCCTCTTTTGGTAAGAATAAACTTTATCTGGAGTTGTGCTAATCAAGTTTATTCTGGTATGCATTTTCTTGATATGAAAACAAAGAGTTTATATTTTATTTATGAATCACGGCCTATCTGTCCACACAGAAGCTCCTAGTTTAAAAATTCCACTGTATTCTTATTAAAAATACAGGGCATGTGAATACTGGACTTTGTAAGGCTCTACATTCAAAAACAATTATTGAATAACACTTTTAGGGCAGATAAGTAATCATTTCCAAAACTCTGAACTCTTTTTTTGTAAATACGTAAATATCATTGCCTCTTTAACTCTTTAGTTAAGAAAACCGAGTTAACAATGATGACCGCAACCTATTTTGTTAAGTTCTAAATTCAAATAAACATGTTTCTCTTGGCTTTTCAACACATGCTGCTGTTTTAGTTTTTGAAAAAATAAGGTTATTTTCCTTAGAACATTAGATTTAAAAAGCAAAAGCTGTTAATCCATATTCTTTCTGTTTTGAAAAGAAGATCAATAATAACTTACACATACAACCTGTTTTCCAAATGGTTTTTAAAGTGGCCTGATGTGTTCCTAGGTGCCTTCTCCAACAAGACCATGCTGTAGATTCAAGAATATAGTTGGTTTAAACATATGCACTATATTGTTTTGTTTTCTTAAATACCTTTTTAGACTTCAGGAAAAAAGAACCTCTAACATTGGGCAGGAGTTTATTTTTAACTTTTTAATGCTATTAAAATATTGCTAATTTATAGTACAACCACTTGAAAACCTATGTGGTCTAATTTTAAGCATAAAATATCATAGAATAAATTTTGCCTGGTATGGTAACAATTAATAGTCTAATGTTTATTGAAAGCTCACTACTCATTCAGCATTGTTCTAAAGCAGAGCTTCTCAACTGTTTGGGATTAAGAGTTGGGTTTATTTAAAATTATATAAAATTTTTAATCTATTGAAAACTAATAATTGCTTCTACTGCACATGGCTCATGGGCAGCTCAAGCCACAAATGCTTCATCATGCAAGTTCAACACTCAAACTGATCTCTAGCCTGTTCAACAAGATTCCACCGCCCCTGAGTCTGGATGTCACGGCGATGTTATGTGGCTAGAGTTTCTAGATTTTTTGAAATTCCTAATTACAAACATTTCATGGACTGCATATTAGCTGACAGACCATATATTGTGTTACTGTTCTATTTAATCTTTGCAACAGCCCTCTAAGAAAATTACTATCCCTATCTCAATTTTACGAAGGAAATGAAGCATGGTGTACTTCCCAACCGTAGGAGCCCACAATTAGCAGGGAGTAGAACTCATATCTAAACCCATACAGCCAAATGCACAGGGGAAGTTATCTGAACCGGGAAGACTGACTCCAGAGGTTGTGCTCCTCTCCATGTGCTTGTTTTATTTTAACTATATATGAATAACTATATATATTTTGAGCCATCAGATAAGGACCTCCTCAAACATACCTTCTACCCTCTACAAACCTACCTTCATCCACCTATCTTGGTGGAAGAGGGGATCTTCTTGTCCAAGGTTAATGACTCCATCCTTTCTGTTTCTTTGGATGTTCTTAGTCCAACAATCATCCCAACCAAAGCCAACTGTGCAAGGGCAGGAATTATATCCATTTCATAGTGCAAGAAGCTGCGGTTCAGAGAGCATGTAACTTTTTTTTTTTTTTACACAAGCATGTAACTAAGCCTATGTGCCTATAGGGTGAGCATATCCCATTTTGTCAAGGATGGTGCCAGTTTATTGCCCTGGCACCTTAGGCTGGTTGGTGCTTTCCTTTCACTCTCAAGTGTCCCACTATGGACAATACATTCTTTGGTCACCCACATTACTACTAGCAAGCGGCAGAGACAGAACTGGCATGCAGATCTGGGTGAATGAGTCCAAAACCAGGGCTTTCTATTATCCCAGGCTACCTCTTAACATTTCAAAAGTATAAAGTTTAGAAGAAAGATATTTTCTCAGTCATGATTCATTCAGTAAATATTTACTGAGCACCTGCTGTGTGACAGTGTGCTAGATATAATTTAAAAATGCATAAAGCACAGTTCAAATCTTTAGAAGCTTATAGTTTAGTGAGGAAACAGACCACCTACAAATACTTATAATCAGGGCAGGCTACCTAGTTTACAGGGCCCAGTGCAAAATGGAAAAGGCAGATCCTTCGTTTAAAAATTAAATATTTCAAGATGACAACAACAGGACATTAGACCAAGTATGGTTCAGTTTAACAAATGAGGGGTTGTCAGCGTATTATAGAAATACATAGGAGTTACCTGGTATGAAGATCAATTTAGATGGCTTCCTAGAAGAGATGAAAACTAGGCTGACCTGAGAGCATGAGGATATCTCCCCTACATGGACCTTCTCCTCTCTTTTTCAGACTACAGGGTATTGTGGACAATCAATCAGTCGTTTTGACTTAAACATCAATCACCCAGAGTTTTCTGTCACCATACATCCTAATTATCTCGCTCTGGAGCTGTAACACATACTGTGGCAGACATGGAGATGTGCTGCCGAGATCTCCCTTTCAGGATTTGTTGCCCCAGCTGCTGGAAGTGGGGCTAGTGGGCAACTTTCAGCCAGCAGCATTTCTTGGGGCAGCCTATAGGCAACAACCGAGCATGGTGGAGGGATAAAGGCCTGGCCATTGGCAGGACAACCTTCATGGGCCATCTTAGCTTCAGAGCTCCCAGTGTGGTCGGCTAAGGTTGTCTGGCCAGCATTCCAGCTTGATTTCTCCCTCTGCCCTGCCTCTTGCTTCTTGGTTCCATAAGTGTTGGTCCCAAAGGTCTCCCTAATCAACATCCTAAACATTAAACTCAGACTGAGGAGGAGTCTGTATCCCAAAGAACCAAACTACATCACATATCAAAAAAAGGAAAGATTCCAGTACTTGGGGTAGATTTTTATTTGAAAAGTATTGGTTATACACATTCTAACATTTATTTCTAAATCCCAAAACAATATAAAATGGTAGAAAGGACTTTGTGTGTGAATGTGGTTACCTTTGGTTTAAAATCCTCAATTTGATAAGGACCAACATGCCCATTAAAACACATACACCACATTTTGTGGAAATTAATCAATGAATTTATGGCAGTTCTTGAGGACACCTATAACTATTTTTCAATCTGTACTTGTGGAATAATGTAGTTTATAACTATTATTTTTGGAGTAGAATGAAATTTCCTTTTTTTGACACACTCAGTTTTCAATATATGAACTTTTCAGAATTAGGTCACTTGGTGATTAAACTGGGTTGACCATAAACATGGCTTTTAGAACTGTTTAATTTGAGCTTTCTTCGTTTTCCTCATTCCAAGTGAAAGATCCCTTTCTCTTTTGTTTTAGTCAAATATAAATTTGTCAATTCCCTGAACTATATTAGTGGAATTACAAGGAATTTGTTTTTTTTTTGAGATGTAGTGTCACAGTTTTCTAGGTAAGGTGTATTGTGAAAACATTCCAAAACAGAATCAATTATGGGAAGTGACATATACATTCAGGTGCTAAAACTGACACAATTCAGGGCATGAGATTCTGAACATCATTAAACTCTTCAGAATTAGAAATGAAACAAATACTCAGTTTTGAGGAGGACTTCTATCTGCAAACGATCAGAAAAAAACAAAGCAGATTTCATCAGTTTCCATAGGGACAAGTTAATCTGCTGATAAATTAAAAGTTAACTCACCAAACTGTCACAAGTCTAACTCACTGCCTAATTACATTGGCTTAGGTTGTTTCTTCACAGTTAAGGCACCAACCATTTGTGGTGTTATCAAAAGCATTTAGCATTGGATCAATTTTTATTCGTTTGTATCTCATTCATACTAATGGAGATTATAGACTGCAGGAGGAAAGTTTTGGAGATGATGGATAAGTTTATGGCATAGATTATAGTGGTTTCATGGGTGTATAATTATTTCCAAACTGAACAAGTTGTATGCATTAAATATGTACAGCTTTTTATATGTCAATCATACCTCAATAAAGTGGTTTAGAAAAAAAGAACCCAGAAAATCCTTATGGTTCCTTATTTTTGTACTTACCCTGGAAATGGAGAGAAGTCGGACTTATCTTATTCATTGGTTAGAGAAAATATAGACCATGATCTCATGTACCAAGAGTTTCATTTCCTATGGCCACAAGACAACCCCTAAAGTGCTTCATATTTTAAGCAAAAATGATTTCCCAGGTGCAGATTAGTCACTTTTAGACAATTTAGCCACTGAATCTGAGCAAGATTCTAAAAGGAAACCAGGCTGAGAATTTTTTTAAAAGTTAATTCAATTATGAAATCTGACATGAAATAAAAAAATGCAGCAAATAAATGAAGAGCCCACTACTGATCTAAGTACCATCCAAATCATTTTTAAGCACTCCCAGAAGTTCTTTTATTTCTCCCAATTAGCAACAGCTTCCATCTCCCCAAGGTGAAGCACTGTAGTCGTGAGTATGTTTGAACTTTATATAAATGGAATCATTAATATTCTTTTGAGTCCGGCTTAAGTTTGTGAGATTCACCTGTATGTTAGCGTAGTTTAATTGCTTTCATTGCTCTGGAGTATTCTATTACATCACAGTTCATTTTCCTTCTGCTGTTGATGAGCCTCTGAATTATTTCCAGTTTGGGGCTATTAGGAATTATGTTGCTAGGAACATCCTTGAACACATCTCTTGGAGCACATGTGTATACATCTGGAGTAGAATTAATGCATCACAGGGTGTGGTGTGCAGCTTGAGTAAATGCTGTCCAAGCATTTTCTAAAGTCATTTTTTTCAGTATACATTGTTTTATACACACAGTAGTGCACAAGAGTTTCCCCTGCTCCATTGGCATGCAATTGGTATTCTCAGCCTTTTTAATTTTAGCTATTCTGGTGGGTGTTTAGTAGTATCTCACTGCGGCTTTAACTTGCATTTCCTTGGTGATTAACAAGAGTGAGCACTTTTCCAGTTACTGGCCTTTTGGATATTCTCTCTTGTGAAGTGCCTATTCAACCTTCTGAGTCTATTTCTCCAACTGGGCTTTCTGTTTTCTTAATGAGTTTTAGGAGTTCTTTATGTTCGATGGTACTGGTTCTCAGGCTTTAGTCTGCATCAGCACCGCCTCTTAGGGCTTCTTAAGACATAGATTGCTGATCCCACCACCAGACGTGAGACACAGAAGTTGCATTTTTAATAAGTTCCTAGGTGATGCAGGTGCTGGTGATCCAGGGACCTCACTTTGAGAACCAACATTATGCAGTGTTTTAAATTTAGCAAAAGATGTTTCTTGTTAGTTTAGGGCAGGGGTCGGCAAGCTTTTGAGATGGAAGAGCCGCAGGCTTTGAAGTAAAATTGAAAATGAAAATAAAACTACCATAGTTTCACTTATAAAATTTTTAGAGGATTTTATTCACATAATGGTGATTATGTAAAAATATATTTATGGCTCGCGAGTAATTTTTAAATTGTTATGAGGAACAGGTTGACTCTTCCAGGGGTCCGCAAACTTTTGAGACGGAATGTACCCAAAGAGCCGCACATGGCTCACAAGCCGCAATTTGCCAACCCCTGGGGTTAGGACAAAGTCACCTTTCAAAAACCAAAACCCTCAACAATTTAATACTTCTTCAAGCGTAAGGCATAAGCTAACACTTTCTCCTCCTCCTTGGAAGTGGTGCAACTGAGTTTCCTTCAATAGCAACTATTTCAATCTGTCTGAAACCCACACCTATCTGCTTAGAATGTTTGGTACATACACTTCACTAGCCAAGAGAACCAGTCAGTTATGGAAGATATTTTTTGATCTCAGGAAAACTCATTGGCTTTCAACAGCAAGGACATGAATCAAGTACTCCTTCTAAGAACAAAAATACAGATCTCTAAGTGGAGATGAAAACTGTCATTTATTTCAACCGAATTTTGTTCCATTAAAAACTCTATGATCATAGACATTAAAACAGAAATAAAACAAAAACATTTTTTAATTGCCTTTAATCTCTAATGACAAACAAACACACATTTCAAATATTTCCACTGTTTTAACAAACCTCATTATTACATTGCTGTCATTTCAGTCTCCTGAAATACCAACTATTAAATACAAACACTATTAAACAATTTACTAGTCTACTGGACTAAACATTAACCATATTATTTCTAAATACAACGAGTTCAACAGCTATTGTACTCAATGTATTTTGGTAGTTTACTGTGTGTGTGCTTTTTAAGGCTTGATTCTATAAAAACACCTGTTTCTCTCTCTTGAGGAGTCCAAAAATCTGCTCCTTACAAAGGCATATATGCTAATATATGCAACTTGAGGGCGGTTACACCTTATTCAGAGAGGTCATGAGAGTCTACTTAAAACCATGACAGTAAAACCTTCAGTAATTCGAACTCAACATACCATAGCCACCACCCTGAAGGAAAACTACAGACCCACAGTGAAATAAAGTACAGCAGGCAGCAGGCCCTAGGAAGTAGTGTGGTTTGTTGATTTACTAATCATAAAGACATAAACAAACAGCTCTCAGTGGTCAGAAGTAAACTAACCTGGGCAGGCTCATAAACGTGAACCTCTGGATGCATCCTGAGAACATACTGTGTAATTACAGTCAATGTTTGCAATGATTTTTGGGTTTTCTCACCAACTCAGGAGAAGCTATACATGTAATTTAGAAGGGCTTTTAATAAAGGTCAAGCCAAAAGGCTTACTGTCGACAGAGGGTTAGCCATCAGTAAACCCGAAATCCAAATAAGACAACTACTACGTATTCAAGAATTACTGTTAGTGGATTGGCCTTTTCTGAAACCATCACCACACCGAGTTTGAAACTGCAACGGTTCCCATGTCCGAGTCATGCAAATGTAAAAGATGCGTGATGATCGCACTTAAGTCCTTCATTATCAAATCACCTAGAAGGGCTATTTTGAGAAAGCATTCTTTTCTCTTCCTCCTCTTTTAGGACACATAATTAAATATTGTCTTTCTATATTTTAACTATACATCTTTTTTGGGGGGAGTAGACTTTCCCTACTATAATGCCACTCATACTAAAATATATTTTTTTGTTTTGCCTATTAGTTTTGTAAGTACTATTTTAACCAGAGGCCTGGGGGTCGGGGGGGGGGGGAATAATGGATCCTAGTTATCTTAAATAAAGTGGTGAGACAAAATGGCAACTTCACACAGTTTTCAAGTAAACAGAATCCCTGACATAACTGGAGAGTAACATGTAATTTAGGGGTAGTGTAAAAAAAAAAAAAATTTGTTACAACTTTGTCTCATACTTTACAAAATGAACTTTGGATCCAGAGTCTTTTAAGGCACAAACCTGGTAGACAGCTTTTCTTGGTGGCCTGCACCTCTGATGTGGATAAGAAAAAAAAATACTATTTACATAAATAAAAATAATAAGTGATTTTGTTAGAGCTTGAAATCATTGGGTGAAGTTGGAGGAAAAACTCCAAATAAACTAACATCTTGTATGTGTAAATACTTGCTGCTAGTATAAAAAAGAAAGTGGAGTATAGTTTACACAGTGCAAAAACTATTGGGAAGATGCTTTCAGAATAGACTTGACATCGTGGTAGCATCACAGTGCTGTCTCAAAAATAGTCAAGGCTGAGGGCTGTCCATTGGAAGCATTCATAACCACGTGGCCGTTCTGAGTGATATCTGGGTAATTCCTTTTGAAGTACACCTGTTTAGAAAAAAAAACAAAAGGGCAGAAAAAGAACATGTTTGAAGTTTTAAAGTCTTCCTCCCTGAAGCAATGCATTTCTATGTCCACTTCGTCAGGTGAAGCAAATCATGTCACTGGTGAAGGCACCATTAAAAAAAAAAAATACAGGGATGTATTTATTCTATTAAGTAAGTAGCCCCATTAAAACCCTCCGTGGAGCTGGGGCTTAATGCCAAACAACCTGTAGATCCACGTTAGTTCTGATCATTCTGATTCACAGATATGTTTTATCAACACATTAAATTGATAAGCAAAATCATTTTACTGACTCAAAACCTGGAGATAAATTAAAAACAGGGTGACAAAGAGGCTGGGAAATCTAGCGTCTGCATGAGGATTTCTCATTTTCACATATAAAATGAGCACAATAGATTTGGATGTTAATATCAGGTTGTAATCCCTATATTTTATAAACTCTGATTGACAAGCATTGAAAGGCTGGCGTATATATGTATGAACTATCCCGGCATTTAATTTGTGCGGCAAAGCAGTTATAGGGCCTATAGAAATGTGATCTGTGGATAGTGGGCCACAATAATGAAAAGAGAAGCAAAAGCCTTAACAATGACTCAACCAAGCAGCTTCTCTAAAATGTAAGATGACACCAAATAATAGGACAGTTCTTTGCCAAGCCTTTCAGTTCTTGAATTCTACCAATTTCTAGTTGAACTAGAAGAGATACAGGTTTTCTGATAAATGTATAATCAGAACATAAAGGAAATGAAATGCTGTCAAGTTTCTCTGTTCCACAATCATCAGTTTTTAGTAGCTGTATCGTATCTCAGTTCCTTGACAGATGCGCATAACAAAATGAAATAATGTCAAGACTTGTGAGCTCTTATCGCAAAATGTGTTTGGGTGAAAAAGGACTTCAAATGTAATTTTTTTTTTTTCAAAGAAGAATGTGAAAAGTTTTGTTTGAGTCTTTAAAACAGAAAATGTACCATCTATCTGAGGCTGAGACGTGTCATGAGCTGGGTCTCTAGTCATTTGATTCTGGATCTATTTTATAAAACTTGGCTCCAAATATATTTGTGGATGCTGTCAACAAAGTTATCATGGGAGATAATGGACTTCACATACAAGAAAGAAAAGTGCTGAGACAGCCGCCCTCATATTAAGTATACTTTTTCTCCTGTTGCCTGCATACTTGATATTCCAAAAATATCAATACATATGAAATACTACACATTGTCACTTAAGGAGCAAAATAAATTATTCAACAGTGCTTGGACCCCACTGGGTGAAAGCTGAGGCTTTTTCTACTATAATGCAAGTATTTAAAAATAAGGCCTGTATTAGGGGCTAATTTCATATCATCTCCCTCCTCCGTGTTTTAAAGCTAGCCATATTTTGTGTGGTTATATATTTATGTACTCCAAAAAATCTATTTCTTGGTGAAACTAAAAACAGCCAAAAGAACAAATGGAAATAATTTCATTTTCTACTGCTTGACAGTCCTCCCAAAATAAGCCAGTTCCTTTCCTCATAACCCTTTCAATGTAATTTCTTTTTTTTTTTTATAAAGAAAATATTATTAGCAACTTGTAACTATTAGCTTCATGGTCTGAAATACTTGAAACTGAATACTGGAAACATGCTTCCTGTGTATAAAATCCTTAATTTAACCTTTCTTTTTCTCACTTGTTTTCAACTTTCATAATACACTCCGCCTAACAGCAGAAGTGTGAGAAGGCATCATTCTCACAGTGTGGGTTGTGAAGTAGCTGAGATGACTGGACCCTTGTTAGCAGAGCCCTTGTGCATAGGCTAAGCCGGGGATGGAGAGGTTCCGTCTCAGCTCTCTCTTCTGGAACTCACTGCTGATTCTGGAAAAATCACTGAACCTCTCTCCATACTGACTGCCTCACTTGTGAAATGAGACAATGACTTAGCTCATAGGAACTAATTAATGGCTACAAACTGCAGGTTGAAAATATATCGAGTTAAGTGTTGGGTGTGGTTATGATGCTGCTCAGAGAAATGGCCCCTTAGTCCATGGAAAGTAGCAGCATCACCCAGCCTGAATGAAGAAAACAATACACCTGGGAGGCCCTTTTGATTTTTATCTTTACAGAACCCAGAGTCATAGAGGAGACCCCTTTAATTTAGTGACTATGGTAACCTGGGAGGCAGAAAGGTAGTTAAAAGATTACAGAAGTGGGAGTTCTAACACTTACTAACTAGTGACTTTGGGCAGTTACTTAGGTTCTTCGGCTTTAGTTTCTCTATTTGTCAGAAAGGGATAATGCCAACTCAGAACGGTTCTGTAATGGCTAAAGGAGACAATGCCATAAAAGTTCAAGTTCGGGGCAAAAGGAATATTAGACCAGTGAGTGGCAGGGTTTCTTTGTCCCTCTTGCCCTCCTTTTCTTGGGCTTCGATCATTATAATTTCTCTAATATAGGTCAAAACTAAGTTGAATATTTAAACTCTACCTTGTCAATAAAACCACTGTCACGGAATTAGATCTTATTAAATGCAACAGAGCAATAAAAGCTCCCATGCATGGATAATGGTGAGCATTTATTTATACTATATTCAGAAGGTATTCTTCAATAGGTTTAATTCTGGCTCAAGACTGTCAGGTCAATCTCACTGAACTGTATGGCCTAAGTTCAATGCCAGTGACTCTCAAACTCATCTTTAAAGCAGGTCTAACTCTGTTGTCCATATAGGCAAGTTAGAAAGGATTTCTTCTTTTGAGATAATGGAAATGGATTTTCTCTCCCCTATCCTCTCAGAAATCACCCTAAACAGCATGGATATTATGAGCTATAAAACAAGCTCATCTTTGATGAAATCAGGAATTCCAAATGGCAAAATATCCAGAAGGCTGCCATATGCAAATGGATCCAATGAGGCTGTAGCAAGACAGAGTTCGGGTACCTATGGGAGCAGATCTCAGCAATAAAGGGAGAGTAAAGTTCTCCAGCTAACTGGCAAATTCTAAGGTGTGTCAATGAGGAAACATATAGAATAACTATCTTTCTCTGCACCATGTATATTAGTGAGGGCCTAGGAGTAGAGAGATTCTAAAACGCAAGTGGCATTGTAACTGCCCATCTCTGCAGGCTAGGGAGGAGTGCAGGCTAAAGGAATATACATTCTCAATTTTTCTCTTGCATATATGCATACACACACTTACTGTTTCTCTGGGTCATAAGGAGCTTCTATGTTAAGAAGAGAAAATTCTCTTTAGCCTAAAAGGATGCCCTAGCCACAGCTATCAGGCAAAGATATGGTCTAGGAAAAACTCATTTAATTCAAAGGTCAGTAGTAGGAATAATAATAATAATAATGATAAAGAAGTAGCACAAGATCTGTAAGATACACAAACAGAAAGTTAGGAAAAGGAACAAGGTAAGCACATGATGGATGAATAAATAGTCACTGAACAGGTGAAAATTAGGAAAAAATATAACGCAATACATTCAAAGAAAATGTAGTGGAATAATCAACCTGTGGACAACAGAGATCTGACAATACAGGAAAACAGAAGATAATGAAACACGAACTGACAGAGGCCAAAGGTGAAATGGAAGAGAAAAATAAAAACATCAAAGAAACGACAGTTCTACTGAAGGCCGTAGAAAGGAGATTAGCCACTGCTGAAAAAAATAGGGTGAGACATGGAGGACAGGATTGAGAAGGCAAGCAAAATAACTGGACATTAATAAAGGACCGAGGAGGATATAGCTTTATAAAATAGTCAAAGGATAGATAACATATACATGATAAAGAGGAGAATCCAAAGAAATAAAAAATTCAAAGATACAATTCAAGTAAACTTCCAGAAATAAAGGAAGACTTGAATCTGGAGACCAAAAGTATACCTGATATCGTGGGAAAAATGAATTCCCTTCAAAATAGGGAAAAAAAATCCTTGGGAATCCTAGAAAGATCAGGTTACGTCTAACTTGGCCTTACACTTTTTCTTATGAGTAAACAATGCTAGAAGGCCTTAGAGCAAAGATAACAACATATTAAGTAAAAGAAAGTATGACCCCAAAATTTTATAACCGGGAAATTTAAATTAGAGCTGCAGCAGACAAATATTTCATATATATATGAAATATTTAGTCAAAGATCATAACTCCAGGGAATCCTCCTTTAAAATGGTATAGAGCATTGTTTTTCAACCTTTTATTTTCATTGCCACCCACAATATAACTACATTTCACTTTGCATTGAGACTTAGTATAGATTCACTATCTATATCTATATTTATCTATACTAAAAGGAGTTTCATGAAATGTTTACTATTACTATGAAAGATACAGTGTTATTTTTCTTCCGTTCCATTCTTTTCTATTTCATTTCTTAAAACATCCTGGTCATGACTGACTAAATGGATTTCACAGCCCCACTTATGGATCACAACCTGAAGTTTAGACCACTAAGAGATGAGCAAGTATCATTTAAAACAAGTAAAATAATGGAGGTTTAAGTATTTTTAAAGATTTGAGTGTAAACAGAAGGAGAACTATTTAAACAACAAAAATTTGGTGGTAGAATGGAGAGGGAAGATGTATTGTTGTTTATAATAGGGAATTAAATAATAATAAAGCAACAAAGTACTCCTAGAAGAAATGAAAGGAACACATAAAGCAATGAACAAACAAACAAAAATGACAGGCTGCAAACTAAAAGGTTAAAAATAAAACCACTACAAATTAAAAGCATAACATGACAGAACTAAGATAGAGTGTACTCATAATCTCAATAAATGTAAATAGACTAAACTCATCTGTTTAAAAAATGGCTAAGATTAAATCTCAGAGCTATATACCATTTACAGGAGATACATCTATAGTCTGATATTAAAAGACAATCAAAGACATAACTGGAAAGTGAAAAAAAGTGAAAGCAGGGGACTCAATTTTAGTTTTGAACCAACTTGGATTCAGGGCCAGGAGCATTAACTGAGTTAAAGAAAGGCACTTTAAAACAGCAGAAACCAGAATTCACAGTGAAAACATAAGACATGAATACCTACGGCTGAAAAGTCATAGCATCAAAATTACCAAAATACAAATGACAACAACTACAAAGTGGAACTTGTTATAGCATACTAATTCCCCTCTCTAAGCCAAGTCACATCAAATGGACTAAATCAGGATACAGAAGAACTAAATAATGTAATTAATATGTAGATCTAATTAAGTTATGAAACCCTATACTTTAAACAGATAATAGTCCATCTTTTTAAATGCCCAAAGAATATTCACAAAAATTGCCTATATACTAGAACACAAAAAAAGTATTAATAAGTACTGTTTCTGAGTGGAAACAATACTGACAACATTGTTTGATCACAAAGCAATGAAAGTCAACACTGATAAGTAAAATCGAAAACTAATATAAGAACAAACCCCTATCACCAGGAAGTTTTAAAGACCTCCTTTTTGAATAATTCTTGCACCAAAGGGGAAATCAAAATCAAAATTGCAGAATCGATACATAAAAACTTAAACAATAACAAAAGTACTACACACCACAACCAATAAATTATAGCAAGAATAGTATTCAGAGAAAAGTTCACAGCCTTAAAATATTTATATTAATAAACAAAGAATGAAAACAAATGCATTCAAGAAGTAAGAAGCCACACACACACAAAAGTAATAAAACAAAGAAGGAAGGAATTAAAGATAAAAGCAGAAAGTGATCAACTGTAAAACAGAATACAAAAGTAGTAAGTAAATCTGAGAGCTCCTTCTTTGGGGGAAAAACATACCGTATTTCTCCATGTGTAAGATGCACCCTTTTTCGAAAAATTTGGGGTCTAAAAACTGGGTGCGTCTTATACAGTGGTTGTAGTTTTTTTTTTTTACTTACATTTGACAGTGATGAGGAGTTGTATGAATTTTATGATGAATAAAACGAGTTCAATAACTTTATGTAATACATTTTTTTCCAAATTTCAGGCCCCAAAATTAAGGTGCATCTTATACATGGGAGCGTCTTGTACATGGGGAAATATGGTAAAACTCTAACAGCTTACTTAGAAGGAATAACAGGGGAGTTAGGGAAGGGAGAGAGCATAAATACTATGTAACCATTGAAAAGAGTGAGAGAACTATATGCACTGATATAATCTGAGATATAATATTAAATGACAAAACAAGGAACAGCTATCATTTGTACTTAAAACCCAGAAAGGCCGTATATGTACAAGTTCTTGTTGGTGCACAGAATATATCAATACAACAGTCAAAAATGGTGCTCTGGGGCAGCCAGTTGGCTCAGGTGGTTAGATTGCGGGCTCATAACACCAAGGTTGCCAGTTTGATTCCCACATGGGCCAGTGAGCTGCACCCTCCACAACTAGATTGAGGACAATGGCTTGACTTGGAGCTGAGCTGCCAGTGGGCGGCCAGTTAGCTCAGTTGATTAGAGTCCGGTGCCGGTGCTCGAACGCCAAGGTTGCCAGTTCGATTCCCACATGGGCCAGTGGGCTGTGCCCTCCACAACTATATTGAAAACAACGACTTGACTTGGAGCTGATGGGTCCTGGAAAAAACACACTGTTTCCCCAATAAAGTTTAAAACAACAATGGTGCCCAGGCTCCATCCTGGGGGAGATGCTGTGTGATGACCTACTTTTTATTTATAAATTTTTAGAAAACTATTAAAAGTTTTTGAATTTTGTAGCATTACATGTTATTTGTTAAAAACTACTAAAATTAATTTTAATTATTTAGAGTCTCTAAAGCTACTCAGAAGAACTTTGGATATTTCTTTTGTTATTACTGAGAGGAAAGGGTTCAATCTACAGCCTTTTAAAAAATGATCCAACTTTTATCATGGACAGGTAGAATTCTTTAATATTTGTGCAATGCTTGATATTCTTCACAGCATTTAAGCATATACGCTCTCATCTGATCCTTGTAATGACAGTGTAAAGCTGGGTAGTGCTGCCGTCCTGCACTACAGGTAAGGACTCAGGCTCAGAGACCTTGGGTGACATGTAAGTCCATGTGGCAGCTAAGTGCTTCTTTCATTTATTCAAACTGGCCCAGGATCCTAGAATCTAGGATATTAGGATTTCGTAACTTTTTAGTTGTAGCTGGTCATTTCATAAATAGGTAAAATAGCACCTCAGTTACGCACTTGGAACAAAGGAACTTCTAAAACCTCAATTAGGTCGGCTTCATCATGAAACAGAATGAATGACAGGCATGTATCCTTTGTTATGGGCTGAATTGTGTCCCGTCAAAATTTATATGTTAAGAAAATTTAAAAAAAAGAAAAAAAATTTATATGTTGAAGCCCCAACCCTCTAATACCTCAGGATGTAATTGTACTTGGAAACAGGGTCAATTAAGTTAAAATGCAGTCGTGGGGGTGGGCCCTAATCTAGTATGACTGGTGTCCTTTCTTGTAAGAGGAGGATATTAGGATGCAGACACAGAGGGAAAACCACGTGAAGACACAGAGAGAGACATTTATAAGCCAAGGACAGAGCCTTAGAAGAAACCAATTCTGCTGACACCTTGATGTCAGAATTCCAGCCTCCAGAACCGTGAGGAAATCAATTTCTGTTGTTTAAGCCACCCAGTCTGTGGTACTCCGTTATGGCAGCCCCAGCAAATTAATGCACTCAATGTTAAGTCTCTAAAACGTACTTTCTCCACAATTTCATGGATCATCTAAAAGGGTCATTTGGAGAGTGATTCAGCTTGTCTGCACCAACATTTTCAGAAAAGCAACTACGTGGTCAAGAAAACATAACTTGGAAGTACCCTTTCCCAGATGTTGAGTTTTCTTTTCAAACAAATGAATTCTAATCTGTTAGAATGAAAAGCTTGTTGGTTTAGCTAATCCTCCTGGTGTTACAGTTTTGAATGATACACTGATATCTGATGCTTGCACATTTAAAAAGATGACAGTCTGACAGTTTGTTCTCCTAGGAGGACCAAGCATGTACAAAAATAATGTCAAGAAGATATTCAACTGGGACGAGAATCAAGGTATGTTATTTTCTTCTTTCTGTAAGGGTGACCTGAGCCAAGGGTAGGACCAAAATCCAAGAGTGATGCTCTACCACCGTGTGAACTTGCTGGACTGGCCCCACCTAGAACACCACATGAAACAAGGAGCAGCAGTACCTAGGGATGCACCCAATGATTCACCTGCTGCTCTCCACTGACTGGCTCTGTGACCTTCGGTGAGCCCTTAACCGCTCTCCTCACCCATGAAGTGGGATAAAAAAGAACCGCCATGAGGATTAAGTGAAATCATATATGTGAGAACCATGCAAAATAAATTATAAAGAATAACACAAATGTAATTTACTATTAATATTGTTAAATTAAGTACAAGATTACTGGTCCAGGAATCATGAGATTCCTAACTCTATGACTTACGTGCTTTTCTATATGTATGTTATACTTGAATTAAAACATTTACTAGAGGAACAGATTTCTAATTTTGTGTCTGCTATAAACTAGTACAGCGCTAGTCATATACGTATATAGGGCCACCTTCCTTATAAGGGGCCTGTTTCCTTATCTGTAAAATGAGAGTGTTGAATTATGTTACCTGGACCTATCTAAAAATTCTATGATCTTTTCTCATTACTCACTGCCTTGATAATATATAACACATTTTTAAAATAGAGGCTTTGACACTTGGGTGGGGACACATCTCTTGAATGTGAAATGCCTGATGTCAAAGAACAAAAGGGTTTGCAAGATTCCTGGCTATGTTGTGACTGGATTATACAGAGAATCCCAAATGATCAATCAGGTCTTATGAGAGACGCTTTGACTGGGAGACAACGCAGTAGATGAAAGCAATTCATCTGTAAATTTCAGGCATAAAAATGAATAGTGCTCCAAATGTAGCTTTCCTACCTAACGTAAGTACTTAGGAAAAGTTCAGCATGCAGACTTTGTCATTCCTAAACCGAGGGTTGAACTCCAACTCTGCCAATTATTCAGCTAGCTACGAAACCCTGGGCAATTTCCTTTCCCTCTCCAAGTCTCAGCCCTTGAACAGGCAGAATGACAAGAGAACGTGTATCACAGCACAATGCATGGCACACGACAAGTGTCCAAGCCTCTTCCTCGCTCATCAATTGCTCCATAGAAAAAATGAGCATCTCTGCTCTTCTCAGTTTTTTGGATTATGCTGTCAGTGATTAGGAGCACGTCTACCATGTCTGTTTGTGCCCAGCTTAACACTGTGTGCGCACACACACACATTTACTGAACAGTTTTGAGGATGGAAGCAGGACTCAAAGAAATACCCATTGGACAGTAGAAGGTACAGCTCTTCATTTCTGAGGAGGAGGAATGAGATAAAACAGTGACAGAAGAGAACTGAGGCTACATTTTGGAAAAACCTTTCATACAGAAATACTGTTAGATACTGGGGCGTGTTTTGTTAGTCTGCTGTCTTTAATAGATATTTAAAATATTACACACTTTTGTTCTATTTACAGTGAAGATCTGGGAAAAGCAGAAAAGTGTGAGAAGAAAAAACATGCCCATAATTATAACGTCCAGAGAGAAACAGTTCTGATGGGGAGCCTCATGACACACTGTTGGAATCTCATTCCACCCCAAGCCATGCATCCCAAGTGGCTAGATCATCACCTTCCTTCCTCCCCTCCATCCTTCCATCAATCCAACTCCCACTTTGTTCCAGAAAGATTTATAGGTAGCTGCATGACATTGGCTAAGTCCCTTAAACCAGACCTCAGTTATCATGTCTGTAGAATGAGACACTCCATCACCATTGTTGCAGAGACATCATATCATCTAAATGTTATTCATTGAGCGCCTTTCTCATGCCACATACAGTGTCAAATTCTCATACATCATCTCTGTGAAAATGCTTTGTAAACTTTCAAGCACCATTCAGACTATAACATTAAGGTATTATAAATTATTGATTTGTCCTCATGACAATTGCATCTTCTAGAAGGCAGAGGAAGCATAAGGGGAATAAGTGTGCCTAATACTAAACAACAAAGAGTTGGGGGGAAACCTAGGGAGAAAGTGACAGGTAGCATGTAGGCATTTTCCTTACAAATTACAAAAAAGAAAACAAAAGCAAGCTTCACATTTCCCTAGTAGATCTTTCTAGACCCAATGAATACTACTCTGCATTATTTTTACTCAAAGTCTTGAGTTTCTTAAATTTACTGGAAGTCTGGATGCGCCTTGACAGCATTTGCATCTCAAATGTGCCGAGCACCAATTAGAATGAAATGCGATGGACCTGCAAAATGTGAGTATTATGCGCTCTACGAGAATCTGAGCTCAGCGTCCAAAGGTGTGAAAAGTCCCATCTGAAATCTCTCTTAGGCACACACGCAGGCTTGCACACATGAACATACACACACCCCACCATGTCTGCCGAGTCTTAGCAGACCTGACTTCAACCTGGGACGTGTTGTTAAGACCCAGTAATGAAGCTGTGTCTCTGGAGGCTTATAATTGAAAAGGGCACAGAGTGCTTGTTACCGAACCCCTGGTGCCAGATTGCAAGGAGGGAACTGTTGAGATGAACGTTAATTACCACTCCTTGCGGCGCGCTCACCTGTTTTGCTGTTTCGGTGAGGGCAGCAGCTTCGGCCTTGCCCAGTTGTTGCACCATCTTGTAAAAGAGGCTTTCTTTATCTTGCAGCAAAACATATGGCTCATCATATTCTTTCAGTCTTCCTGAATCCAAAACCTGTTCATCAGCAGAAAGAAACCCATTAGCCTACAATGTTTTGCAGTAACATATTATAACTCAGACAATATTTCGGAAAGGGGCAGGGGAGGAAGAATAGAGAAAATCTATTTGGGTGGTAGGCCTGGCTGGTGTTTAAATGGTTTGATTACCCTGTTTTACTAGGCAGACAAAGGCCAAACCCGACCTTTTATTATTATAATGTTATAGGAAAGGAAGAAAACGAAAGTTTTAGACTATGATTATGGGCACTCAGCAATCCTGTGGCATTTTCTATTCTGCCAAGTGCATTTTGTTAGTGCTTTTAGCTCTCAGACTCTGAGCTTTGAGGGCTATTTATACATACATTCAGAGTTGGGAAATATCTTGATTTAAGAAAATCAAACCCAATTTATCTAAAAAGGAAGGTGATGTTATACAAACCAGATGGCAGTGACCTGAGAGAAAATTAATTGCTAAGTTGGTTTGACAGAATCTGAGTAATATTTGGAAAAGAAGTCAATCCTTCTGGAATTTCTTTAGGGTCCTGGAATATGTCACCTGGTGAGGGGGGCAGAACCCTTGTCAGCAAGATTAAGGTACACCTTGAAGCTGGCTTCCGTTGTAGTTTATTATTCTGAGAGTGAAAGGCTAAAAGAGCTGCTACCTAAGCAGCTTCAGCATAATTGCTCTGCACAGAAGAAATCTCCAGAAAACCAATTTTCTCTTTGGATAAGACTAAAGAAGCAATTAAGAAATCGAGCTCCGAATTCCAGTGATCACGGATGGCACAGCACACAGGGGCAGCCCAACCTGAACCACAGAGGATCTGAAGATCTGTTTCCCAATTATCTTTCCTTGCTCCTTTCTTTCTTTCTTCAGCTGCCTGCCTTCCAGCCCTTTTATTGCTCATTAATATGTCCACTGGAAATTGAAAGGGAGAAGAAGGGGCTCTTAACTCTGCATTTTACTTATTAATGGCTTTGGTTAATGGCTTTGGAGAGAAAAAAAGAGTCTGAAACAATTGACTCAAATGATGCACCTAGACAAACAGTTCTGATGTGAAGTGGCACTTAGTTCTTCATTTAGGCCATATTAAAAGTAAATTTATCTTAAGAGAATACGCTGAAAATCTAAGCAGGATACAGGATGTTTTTCCACATCGAGGTATTACAGTTAATTCTGTCCCATGGTATTTAATCTGAAACATTTATTAAGTCACTTACAAAGGGCATTTTCTGGTTAATCTTTTGTTTACTACTGTGAATCACTGCTAAGGGCAGCTTTCTCAAAAGAGGTGAAGAATAATTGAATCTGTCACATCCACATACTAATTAAAATGTCCTATAATTTGGCTTGACAATTTAGATGCCCTGAATGTGTAATTTTACATAAGCATAGCATTAGAGAGTAAACCACTCCTGATGTTGAAGAAAGAGAAAACGCAATTTGAAAATACAGGTCTCTCCTATGCTAAAGGCTAAGTAAATAAGTGAATCAAATTACTTCATACAGTGAAAACCTTTATATTCAGCAAAGCAACAAGGAAACTTTTAAAAATGACCACTTCAGAGCTGGTGAAAAAGAGGTTCTTTGACTATAAACACTTTACATAATTTTTAATGGTAGTATTACTAATATTTGGTCCTGTCGAACTTTCTATCTATTCAAATTTGAGTGAATAGTAAAAAGCTTCCCATTTTCTTGCATTATTGTCTGAAAACACAGGAATGCCACTGAGAGGCGTAGTTCTCAGAATTGCCCAGTATCTAAAAAGGCAAAGCCAGAAAAAAAGAATGCTCTCAAAAAGCAACAGGATTAACAATATAAATGACAGAAAGATAGTTTTGGTCAAAATATTTTGAGCCTTGTAAGTATTAGCAATGTAATGGCTGTGCATTATATTTATAAGAGGTTTTTTTTCCATTTTGGGGGTGGGTGGGTGAGAGAACTGTGGTAATTTGCTATAATGCTTGATAATTTGTTAGAAGTTAAATTTTAACTTCTGTAAGATAACACTTTAAAACGTAAAATAAATATACCTCTTTAATACTCTTTTAACTTGCATTAAAACAAAATACAGTATCTTAAAATAAGCTACATTAGTGTAGCCCTAAATGGATGAATTCACAAGGTTTGAGAGATGAGATGCCCTGACATACGGATGCCATGTAACAAAGAGTATAGCTACTAGAAGATCCATAACATCACCCCATCATGAAAACAGCAGTCTTCTGAATTTGAAAAGAATAAAAATAGCTATGGGTTAAGCATTCACTGTGCCGCATGTTTTACAGCATCATTGTTGGTTCTTTAGAGTAGACATAGTACATAATATTCATCCATCCATCCATCCATCCATCCATCCATCCATCCATCCATCCAGTAAGTATTAAGTGAGTACCTATTACCAAAGCACTGTTCTCAGAATGGGAGATTCAAAGATAAGCAAGACACAGTCTGTCAAGAAGCTCACAGCCAGAGATGAAGACTGAGGTGCAGTTAAATAACTTGGCCGAGGCTGCAGAATCAGTAGATGGCAGAGATGAGATTTGAACCCAGGTCTGAACCTGTATTCTTTCCTCTCTATGTGAGTACCCAGAAAAAGATACTGTTTATTATCAGAAATAAAATAAGGGAGATGAGAATTTTAACATTCAATTTTCTAAGAGACCTTTCCATATGGGTACTATCTTATATTAACTTTGTATAATTTAAGAAAATATGCCTAGAAGCATAAACATTTCCCCTGTCTGCTTTCCACTGTATAATTTTATTATACTTGGGGCTTCAATTATTTACTGTGTGCCTGGAATATACTCACAGAAAAAGAGAACCGATTTTATTAAACTACCAAGATTAATAAAGAGCAAGTTAACACATGGCCAAAACACATTTGAGGGAAATTTAAGAAAACTTTCTCATTAATTCTTGAATTTATTCAGCAAACATTTATTGCATACTTAACTGCATTCATGTTGTGATGCTAGATGCTGTGGAATGGGCAAAGATATGTTATGTCACAGCCTCTGCCTTTACTAAAAGAAGAAAGAGAAAAAAAATCCTCAAGTGTCTATAATGCAAGAAAAAAAGCACAACAAGGAGAAGGTTAGCAGTAGGAGAGATGGTTTCTGGCCAGAGGTTCTGAAGACGAACTTCAAGAAGGTGAGAGAGCAGTGAACTGGGTCTTGAAGAATGGATAGACTTGAACATGCAGAAATGGAGGTAGGTGGCTGGATAGAGGCCATTCCAGATACAGGGCACAGCATGGGCCATGAAGGCAAGCCTGTCAGCTCCTCAAGGGCAGGGTCATGTGGTTTCCCTTGTTCGCTGTGACACCTCCAGGCCCTGACATTGTACATGGCATTGCACCAAAAACTTGTTGGCTGAAAGTTAAATACAAAGGAAACTGAATTCAGGGCATGACTGGGTGACTGCCCGGTGGTGCAGTCTGGCAAGACGACAGGTTGCAATCAAGGGGGGAAAGGGTCTAGCTTGCTAAAACAGTGGGATGTAGGAATTATAGGATTAGGGATACAGACTTGGAGGACCACAGGCCTCAGGTTGATGGCTATGGGCAAGAGGGAGAGGAAAAATGAGGGAGAGATAGACCAGGGCTGAGTATGGAGGCTTGAAACTCATTTATATCAAACACCGGAAAAGAGAAAGAAGAGAAGGGATAGGCAGAGAGGAGGCAGCGCTGGGAGGAGTGAGGGGTACAGTGCTGCCAACACTAGAGCCAGGTGCTACAAGGGCTGCCTTGGGATGCAGACTGAAGAAAACCAGGAATAGCATTTTACCCACTTAGCCTTCACATTTCCTGGTTTGATCAAAGATTCTAGATCTTTTAGAATAAGTAAACATAAAGCAACTCCAAATTTTCTTTTTGCACACATAAGTAGATATAATCTTGAATTTTTATTTTACTAGCCTTTGTATCTAAGAAATGCCTCCTGAAACCTCCTGCTGTGGCTCCCCTCTTCTTAGAACCCACGTTCAACTATAAACTACGCCACACATTTAAGTCAATGTGATAACATCCCCTTGGCCCCAGGATCTCTCGAGGAACGCCCTCAAATCTCTTGCTGCTCTCTAGTAGGTGAAGGACCAATACATTATGTTGGATGAGTCAGTCAGTTACATAAGCTAATGAGGATGTGTTTATCCGGCCTGTGTATCTGCAAATATTCCAGGTAGCTGTCCTAGATATAAAAAATAAATGGGCCCATTGCAAAATAACTTAATCCATTTTAATTATTTGACAGGGTGCCATCGGTGATAGGTGGCTGGCTGCATGGAGAGGTGGGGGCAGTTCAGGGTGGAGGGAAAGCCTGACAATAAAAAAGAGATTCCTGGAACAGCATTCAATATGGTGGCCAGCAATAAAGCAAGGTCCCACTTAGCACCAAATAGAGTGGGAAGGGGAAGTTCTGAGTGTCGGAGGTCTGCTTTTGGCTGCCTGGTGACAAAGGGGCATAGGAACAGTTATCCAATCTTGGAAGTTGTGTCCCTCGATTGGAAAAATGGGTGCCTGTGATTTTCTCTGTGGCAAGATACTGGGGCAAGTATTCTCAAAATCCTTTCTTAGGTATTGAAGTGGCAAGTCATTTTTCTCACCGGGGGAGGATGAAGATTAAGTCACAGTGACCTCCACAGCTGCTCCCCTAAAGCTCCTGCTATTGTAGGTAAGCCCCCCACCCATAAAATATTTCTTCCCTCATATTGCGCTTTCTACGTATTAGCTATTTTCCTCTTGTGAACATGAATAAAATCTCTTGGCCTATTTTTGAAGGAGATTTTCTCTTCTGCAATGTTCTAACTGTGGCCATGTAAGCTTATTAAAGAAAAGTTCCATGAAGATGAAAAATAGAACTGAAATAAAACTCTAATTAGCTTTGAGTTGTTTTTGTGCTTTTCCAGGTGGGTATGTTAAAACAGATTCTAGTGTTGATTTCTCTAGGTAAAAACTCTACTAAAAAGAGGTTTGAGCTTAGGAAGAAAGCTAAAGGTTATAAAATCATAAGATTACCTATAAAACATAAGAGATGGAATCTGAGTCCCTTAGCCCCGGTTTCGGTTCTCCAGAATTCATTCCCAAAGCATTCTCTAACTGCTGACAGTGAAAACGTTCAACACAGGCAACAATTTTGTTAGGGAACCGGCAGATTTTCACACGCTTCTTTTGCTCACGTTACTAGGGAGGGTCCAGGGTGTTATAAAGACTGGAGTGTGCAGGGATTGGAATAAAAGGCTGTGCTATTGGCTGAAAACAGGTCACAAGTAACCAGCTAATCCTAAAGACTACAGGGAAGAAGCCGTCTTTAATGTAGAGATATGGTGAGTATTAGAAGAAAGGATTTCTAATGTGTCTGTCTTGCTCCACTGTTTTGTGGCAACTGAGCAAACGAGGAAGATTCAATTAGCTGTCATTACAACTACATCATGTTTAATAAAGTTAGAATTGAGAGAACGTCTTTGTAAAATAGAATCCTAAGCCTAACACACTAATGACGCTTAATGAACCAAAACTGGATAAATCCCTTTGGAGAGCCAACACATAAACAAAGCTATTAATTAGGTCACAGTTGTTTCCCAACAAGCCTTTTGTTTGATTTACTTACAGTCAACAAAACCATATCCATCGTCTTTGTGCAGAAGTATTCACCAGTGCAACAAAATGTAATTATTACACCTTAAGCACTTGCAATTACATGACTTTATGATGACAACACTGCTGGTTATGCCCTTCATTAGCATCTGTCACTTCCCCAGCCACTACCCAGGCTGGCCACCCACCCTCTGGAGCATTAGGCTTTGCAGTTGATTGACTTGTCTTTATGTCCTTACAGCCTTCGAATAACAGAAAAGACAAATCACTTCTCTTCTGGAAAGGAAATAGGTGTTTCTAAAGCAAGCAAGAAAAACAAATTGCTTCAAATATCAAAAGTTTGAGAAAGAACATTATTTATGGCATTTTGCTGAATTGAAAGCCAATTGGAAATCAGAAGCTCTAGAATAAAATAGAAGGTTTATACCTGGGGTGTATCTCAGCTCTGAAGGTAGGGAATCGATGTATGTCTCTGGAGTCCCCTATGGTCTAATTCTACCATTCCCTATAAAGCAGTCAGCAACAGAAACCAGCTCTGACCAAGATGTAAATAAGTGGCCAAGTTTACATCTCCTGGTGAGACCTCCCTGTGACACCACCGAAGACCTCGTAGCCATGGAGTGCTACAATGAAGGTCTCTCAAGACTGGAGCTGGGAGTAGGAAGGGCAGCTCCATGTTGACATGCAAGGTCCACCACAGAAAACAAGGTCAGTCACTGCAAAGGTAATATGCTCTAAAGAGAACCCTTGCATTTCCCTTTTCTAAATCGACTTCTCGCTCAGCCTTCCCTGTTCACCCAGATGCTCTGGTCCTACACCTAGCAACCAGTACTGACTCATCTCTCTTCCCACATGTCCCACATTCAATCCATCAGTCGGCTTGGCTCTACTTCATTATCTACTCCTAGCCCAACCATCTCACCACCTCCACTGCTAGCACTTCAGTCTAAGCCACCAACGTCCAGTGGGGAGAGGGCACAACTGTAAAAGTGAGAGTGAAGACTGCCTTTGGAGAACTGAAAGGCGGTCAATGTGGTTTTAACTGCAGAGGACAGAGAGAAAGCAGAGTGGGACAAGGCTAGAAAGGTGGGAGGGGCCAGGCTATAAATTACTTTGTAAAACCACATTAAGGATTTGACCAAAGACAATCATCAAGAGAGAAAAATTTGAGGTTCTCAAAATTTACTAGGAGATGCTGGTAAGTATAGCATTAAACAAATGAACACATTTTGATAATGGCAACCAAACTGACTGGTTAAAGGGATACTCGTGAACTAGACATCTAGGTCTGAGGGTCAAGTGCTGATGGATAAGATTTAGGAGTGACCAGCTGACATTTTTACCAAATTCTGTCCTTCCTGGAACTGACCATATGTTCCACGGTAACAGTATTTCTAAGTATTCTATAATAAAAGGAAGCTTCTAACTATCAATGTTGTAATACCAAAAACCAAAAATAAATCTATATGGTATATTTAGGAGCAAAGATTTTATTTGAATGGACCCCCAACTAGGCTGGAGATGAAGCCGTCTTTCTGCTGCTGCATTTAAAGCAGCCTGTGTGCTTGAAACAGGTAAACTTCACAGCATCATTCATTTATTGTGGAAGTAAGATGCTTTGGGGGACTGTCTGCAAAACATAATGCTAGAGATAAGAACAACAAAGTATTATAACAGGTAAAAAGCAGAAATGAAAGATTATTTTCCAATTCAAGAACACAAATTGAAGGACTAAGGATGCTTGGTGCTAAACAGTGTTTATGGAATCTAGTAAGAGTCACTGTCTTGTAAACTTGGAAGGTCACAAGGTCACTCACAAATAAATGTCTGCTGGAGTGACCTGCCTCTTGCTGCAGTGTCCTAGTCCAGATGACCAATAGCACTGCTTGAAGCCTAAAGCATCCTTTTGGATGCAAATGCCCCATTCCTGTGGTATACTTCGCCAGTGCTCATTCCTGTACACGTCCAGCTCTGGCAGGTGACAAGGCTAACGGCACTGCTTCAATGATGACAGGCTGGTATCTTCTCAATGACCCTGTGGGTGATGCCTCTGACAATGCATGTGAAGTACAGTAGGAGGTAATATTCCAGAAATTACCCAAGAAATCAAGAAAGAACAGCTCCATTACCATTGGACATAAGGAAGTTTGGATATTAGTGGCCATTTATTTCTGATCGTTTAACCTGTTTTGTATGGACCATAAAAACACCACTGGTTAACTCCATCAATTGCCTCTCATGCACTACACAGGCCTTCTTTGTCTACCAGTATTTACTTCTTTATTACTAATCAGAGCATCACTGGATATTGTGCTGTCAGTGACAACAGTTAACATCCACAGGATGGATAAAAATCTGTCTATAGCCTGAAAAAAAATTATGTCCTTTGGGCTTATCTGCAGTCAAAGATTTTTCCTTGAAAGGATGATTTCCTTTTCATTTTATAAAACCACATTCTAAGATTTACTGAAACTAAGCAAGTAACAGAGGAAAAAAGAAAAAAAGAGGAGGAATGAGAAGAGAGAGAAAAAAGGGAGGGAGGAAGAAGGAAATAAAGATAAGGAAGGAAAAGACTGAATTACTAAGGGAGAAAGAGCAAATCAAACCTGGACAGAAGGTACTAGACATGACCAGACAGCAAAGTATGGAACCTGCCATGTGTGCAGTACTTGGATCTACTGTGTAAGAGACGTACTGGCTGTTTCCCTACCGTCTCTCAGTCCCAGGCCTCCCTTTCTTTCTGCACTCTCATCTGTGATGCTGGGACTGGGTCTCTACAAACCACATTTCAGAGGCTCTTTGGTCAGTTGTTAGGTTCTTCCAGTAGGGGGCACCAGAAAGAGACTGAAGGTGGGACACAGTAAATGGTCTGCCTGGTTTCTGTCACCTGTACCAGCATCACCCCAGCAGTGGGATCTGGCTCCAGCCTCCATCTTCTGTCAGCACATTGAAAACGAGCCTGCCCACGCCTGCTCCCTCCCTCACCTATATGACCAGCAGCTGGGCAGCGGTCCCCTCTTGGAGGTCTGAGCTCTCCTTAGATTCCTAGGTCTGGTGATCTGTCCTGGGGCACTGTAGCTGCTTCCTAAAATTATTCCCTTTCATTCTTCCAGCCCTCCAATTCCTATGTAACAAATTTCCTATATTAAATCCTTTCTGCTGAAATACATTGTTTTTCTGAGTAGGCCTTTTCTTCTCATAGACTCCCCCTAAAACACATCTTGTGAACCTCCCAACAGCTGAGAGATTCTGCAACCTTACCCAGCAACCTCTTGGCAATCTAGATGGAAGGCTCAATTTTTGATTAAGGAAATCCAAAATGCTAAAACAACTGTGACACAGAAAAAATGACTATGTTCTATCACCCTGTAATATGAAGCCTTATCTTGGATTTGGAATATTTTCATGGTTGGCCATCTTAAAGGAAAATGAAAATCCAACTAAGCTTTTAGTATGAAAATATGAAATTACTGGATGTATTATTTAATACCACATTCTGAATATGTAAGAAGTATCTGAATTATTGTCAGGAATGTGAAGAAAATTAACAGAACATTACCTTACTAGAGGTTTCTATCAAGCTTCCCAAGAAAGCATAAGATGAAAATTGAACATAAATGGAAACTGGAATTCCACAGGTGAAGTTCTTACCATAATCTTGTCGCTGTCGATAATGGTGTTCAACCTGTGTGCAATGGTTAGCACAGTGCACTGGGCAAATTTCTCACGGATTTTTTTTTGTATTAACTCATCAGTTCTGGAGTCAAAGAAGTTGAATTTAGTTCAGTGAAGACAAATTTAAGACTTAAAAAGATCACATGATATTTTTATAATGTTTTTAAAAATCAACACTTTAAGCATGATCTTGTTCTTTAAAAACTAAGTATAAAGTCTATTTAGAAATTTACTATTTTTCATAAAACAATGGAAAATATTCTTCCCTTTAAATTGCTTGAAACTATGAGGAGTTGAATTTTGAAATTAAGCTCTCTTAGGATGCCTAATATTATTAACACTGTATAACAAGTTTTGGTTTCTTCCTGTTTGCCATAATTAATGTTATCAAAAAATACCTTTGGAGCAAAGAGAGTACTTAGAAAAATTTCTCAGCTTCAACTCAGTGTTTCTTATTTTACCACATTTAAAACTTGGATTCAGGACTACGTGCAACTCAGCTCCATACCTTAGATCCACATTTGCTGTTGCTTCATCAATTATCAATATCCGATTTTTCCTGAGAATAGCCCTGGCAAGGCATACCAACTGTCTCTGTCCGACACTGAAGTTCGACCCGGATTCTGCTAATTCTGTATCCATTTTACCAGGAAGATCTTCAATGGCTTCTTTAAGTTGTACCTGTGGATGTAGAAAGAATAATGTTTTTTTTTTTTTCTAAACAAATTACTACTGCAGTAGATAAGCTTCCTAGGCATTAGAGCTTTGAAATCTTTGGGACCTCGGTATTTTTTGTGGATGGTTATGCGACAGGGAGTGTTACTTCCAGTTAGTGTTCACTGAGAAAGATGGTCGAGTCAACTCAGGACAGAAACATTGACTTAAGAGCACAAACTTAATGGGAATCAAGATTCTTCTGGATTGCCATCAGTAGGCACAGTCTGTTCATGGTGTGCCAATTTCATTAAAACATATACAGTATGTTAACTAAAATTATTCTCAAGGTAAAATATAGAAAAATGTAAAATGTTCCTTCTTAATTTTTAGTTAAAAGTTAACTACAGGAATTTATAGAGACAAAATGCAGAACAGTGGTTGCCTAGCGACTAAGGGTTAACTGTAAATGGGCACAGGGAAATTTTGGGGGCGATAGAAATGTTCTATAACTAGATTGTGATTTACCAACATCACTGAATCACACACTTACAAGGGGGGAATTTTCTGGTATGTAAATTATACCTCAATAAAGCTGGTGAAAAGAAATCACCTCAGTGTCCCCATTGCTGGTACAAGAGATGCACCAGGAACTCCTCCCAGGGATTAGGTAAGGAAGTCTCTCAAAAAATGACGCCGTATCTCCCAGTGTAGTCTAACAGAAGTAATAACTTTAGCGATGTAGTAACTTTAACAGAAAAGTTAAAAGCATCTTTATGGTTGAATCAAGTTTCCTGAAAATATATTTTGCAAAGTAGTGAGTACAGTAAAGAGAAACTTTTTTTTTAATTATTGCAGGAAGTATGGCTCTCTAAAGATATAATCTTATCAGTACCTTGCTCTTTTGGAAGGTTTTAAGTTAAAAAAAATTCAAATTCACACATTGGCAAACTGCATTTTATATATTAGTAAATCTGGAGTCGATTTTAGTGATGGTTCTTTCCCAAATCTAATCCCATATTGCTAGACTAGTCAAGTGTATTTATTTCAATCTCAGAAATGTTTTTCAGTGAATGAAAACTCATGGAAAACATGGCACAGCATAACATCTTATTTCCCCCAGACTATGGTGATAGGTGGTGTTTATATTAATCTCTCTTCAAAAAATTGTAATCATTATAAGTTTTTTTTTCTTTTTTTTAAAAAACAAACACTTAATCACCAAAGATAAACTGAAACTATACAGGGTGGTAGAGCTCAGTTCAATGACTATTTTGGAGAAATTTTATGGAGCAAAAACTAAACTCAGGCTACACTTGAGATAAAGAAGAAAAAGTAAATAACTTCGAATTAAGAAATTAACAGGTTGATGAGTGATAGCCGATAAGCAGGGACACAGAATTACAATGTTAAATAACAAAACACCAAAGGTAAGTGGGCAACGTTTTCATGATATCCTAAACCCTGAAGCACTTGTGAATGTGACCTTGAGTTGTGTTCGTGATGGAAGTCCAATCCTAACAAACTGAAATTCTGAGTTAGGATTAAATATGGTATTGGTACTTAGCATTAGCATGGAAGGCATACAAAATCTTTTTATTTTTTATTATTAGTTTCAGGTGTACAGAACAATGTAATAGTTATCCTTTTCACCCCTCAAAAGAAACCACCCCTCTCCCCATCTACTGCCCTCCCACCCCCAATATCATACTTATCTATTACAATTCCATTGACTCCATTGCCACACTCTACTTCACATCCCGTGACTATATGTGTATATGTGTGTATATGTGTGTGTGTGTGTGTGTGTGTATATAAATAATTATAGTTGACATACAATATTATTCAACATCAGCTTCAGATATACAGTGCGGTGGTCAGGCCTCTACATCGTCTATGAAGTGGTCTCCCTAACAAGACATGAATCCATCTGGTCCCCTAAAATATATTTACAACATTATTGATTATATTCCCCAGACTGTCTTTTCTATCCCTGAGGCCATATTGAAGTTACCAATTTGTATTGTCTTGTCCCTTCCTTTTTTCCTTTATCCCCACCCCCTCCCAACTAGCAAAAAGGTATATAAAATCTTAAGTGTAAGATGTGAATTGTGGTGCAAGTCCTCATACTGAAAATTCTAAAATGGAAGATGTCAACTTAGTCAATCCCCCTCCAAGGAATTCCAAAGCCCAAGGAATAGGGCTTTCTAAGTATTCTTTTTCTGACACATATTCATAGCTCTGCGCCGCAGATGATGGGACTGATCGAAAGTATGATAGTGGCAAGGCCTTGATCAGCTTTTCCTGCTGAGCTGACTGGTAACTCTTGTGAATGCAAACTGGTCTATCTTAAGACTGACACCCTGGCTTTGAAGAAATAATCTCACATCTGCCCAACTCGGATGACATTAATCACTAATTTGGTTTTGGAACCTTGTTCAGACTGTCCATATCTGCCTGACAAGGAGTAAAGGTTGTGAGATCAAGTGCAATGAACATGTGTTCCAGAAAACACCGTTTTCTGAGACTTTTGTCTTCATTTACAAATCGGGGATGGTTATGAGAATGACACAAATGTGAAGGCCCCCTGTAGTGTTATCAGACATTTATGTTATAATTATGTATTAGAACTGAGAAAAAGAGACTTAAGGCAGTATAACATAGTAACTAGGGTTACAACTGGAGAATTTGAAAACATTAGATAACGGCGTAATATTACTAGTAAATTTCTTGAGTGAGATAACTATATTATGTAGGACAATGCCTTGTTCCTATAAGGTATATATTTACATATATAAGGGTGAATTGCAACTTTTAATGAAAATTTCTGCAACTTTCAAACAGTTCAGCACAATACAGACTGTAGCAGAGATAAAGTGAATGTGGCAAAATATTAACAACTAGTGAATCTAGGTGAACGGCATATGTGTGTTCAGTCAGGCTATTTGACTTCCCTGTGATATGAAAATTTTAAAATAAAAAATTGGGATCTTGAAGCTAGACAGCCTGGGCATGAGTCCCATCTGGCTCTGCCAAGTGAGCAAGTTCCTGAACTTTCTCTATCTTAGCTTCCTAACTTGTAAATAAGACTATAATAATATCATAATAAAGATGTCTACCTCGCAACATTGTTGGAGTATGAATCAGCACGTGTAGGGTTTCCAACAGTGCTTGATATAAAGCAAGAGATCAACAGATATCATCTATTATTAATATTGCAGTCAGTCTCCATGGTCTGCTGTATTTTTCTTTGAATTTATCAGGACTGAGACTATATACATATAGATAATATAGTCTTGCATCTTTTGATCTTTTACTGATAAACTGCTTTATGTGTAGCCATTAGCTATAATTGTAGAGCTGCCATTGCTTTTTAGGCTGCCCAATCAGCACTAATTTCTAATGAACTTCCTTTAGTTTATACAGCTGGCTATTTTTCAGTACATTAGAAATTAGAAAAAAGTCTTTTCAGCATATTTTAGAGAATAACCAAGAAGAGGCGAACAACATCCACAGATCTGTCTCCCCTCCTAATGTCCATCTCTGGGAGAAGGAGGCGGCAGAACTAAGAAGAATTAAAAAAAATTTTTTTTAAAAGCATCTTTTCCTTTTATTTGAACTTTGTAAAAGGAAAAATGTAGTGCCCTCGTACTGACTCCTTAAGCTAACCCTATGAGTTTGGGCTCCCGGTTCCATTTTGGCATCATTCATAAACCAACTGACCAGGGATTTTAGCCCACCTAAAATTTGACCTCATTGCTTTATATGTTTTTTTCAATGAAAGATTTGGTAAATTTTCTAAAAATTAGGATACCAAATCTTTCATTGAAAAAACATACAAAAGTCATAAAGAAATAATTCCTAGAGAAACACAATAATGGGATGGCTTCCCACTCAGAGAGGTGTCACTGAGGCAACAAGGTCAATTCCAGAAGTAATACACGGAAACCACTGACTTCACTTTGTGAACTAAATTCAAGTTTATTTCTATTCACAGAAAGTTCCAATGTAGCTTAAATAAAGGTAGATCTTAATATCATCAACCACTTTCACCATCTCATCATTTTTAGAATTCTGAGAGGCTACTAAATTTTAATTTTGGCTCCTACCGATGAAATAAGTACTAGTTACAGCCAAGTTTGAAGATAGTTTTTGACAGGATGTCTCTCCCAATTAACCTTTCCTCACTATCCATGGAGCAATGTGTTTCTAGAGTGTTTTCCTATCTGAATCTGAGAAGGGTGATCTCAAGCTCTGAAACAAACAGAAAAAATAATTCACCAGTAATTCCTGTTTTTTAAAGGTGTGTCACAATTACACCATTAAGTGGGCCCTGAGAGTTCAAGAGCAGTAGACCATCCTATCTTTTCTTTATATTTAACGGTTAACTGTTCTCCCCACCTCTTCTAGAATTTCACTGGAGAAAGACTCAAATGAAATCAGAGGTCCAGAGCTTTCCAAGTAGAAGAAGGTGAAGTAGTTGGCCTAATTTAGAAAAATAAAATCCCCACAGTTGCTGGAAAGCAGGGTGGGTGTGTGAAGACACAGTGCTGACATGCCTGCAGAAACAAGAATTACTGGCAGGAAATTGTTGGGCCTCCAAATCTGGTTGTTCACAGTCAGGGCTCCCCGGAAGGGTGACATGAAATGCCAAACGCAGATTCAAAGCAACAACAATGTGAGCAATTGATCACTGAGATTCGTGGGTTGTTTTTTTTTTGTCTTTTTTTAAAGAAATGAGCTAAACTTCTCTGAAATTTATTAACATTCAGAGAATGTTAATAAATATTCAGTGCAGGTTTATTAAGTGCTTACATCTCAAAAGCAAAAGACTGAGCTAGGTCCTATGAGGGATGAGAAGCCTGTCTATGATTTAGAAATCTAGATATGGTTTCTGCCATCCAGTGGCTTAGAATCAATTTGCAGAACTAGGCTGAACGGACAAAATAAGGAGCATTAAAATATACAAACCAATAACACCTTACTTAACATTCAAAATACTTTTCATGCAAAAAGAGAAAAAATTCAAAGATGTAGTCCAAAGGGAAACACAACACAAATAATAGAAAATACTCTAGAAATTAATATATCGGTATAAAAACCGATATAGCAAAAGCTCCAGGGGTCTTTTACCTGCATTCTCTCTGCAGCATTAAAACTTGTTTGCCAATAAATAATTCTGATCACATTCTAACTGTAATTTACCTTTATAAACAATTTCTTATAAAACTTCAGAGTATTTTATTGGTATAGCCTCATTCATCTTTTAGTTAATAATAAAAAAATCTATTAATGTCTCTACTTAGTAGATGTTCCCTAAGACCAGAGGAGTAAAATGAATGTTGCAGGGTAACTAATTAGCCATTAGGTCACTAATAGAATTTGAACCCATAATTATAACTTCTAGTTTAGTGCTCTGCTAAGGGCAAATAAGATAATGTATCTAGTTGCTTTGGGTTCCAGGAAAAACGTTAAAATGAGAACATCAGGCACTATATTTCTGGTTGTCATCATCATCAATATACATAGTTTAAGTGTATCCATGTGATCAATGTTCTTTTAGGGGTGAACAAGTCAGTTAAACCAAAAAGCTCCCTCTTAATTACTTGCAATTCTACAAATGCATATACATATATACTGATGCTAACAAGTTAATTACATTTTATAAATTACCTCTTTTAAGGCATTCCACAGTTCCTCATCTGTATGCTCATTAAAGGGATCCAGGTTTTTCCTCATTGTTCCAGTGAATAAAACAGGTTCCTAAATATCCCAAAAGAGTGAATGTTATTACTGTAGCCTCTTTTCCTTTTATT
>NW_017731757.1:1356986-1387515 GCF_001890085.2 Hipposideros armiger | reverse complement strand
GGGGATGGGAACAGCGCTGGTGAATTGGGGGAAAGGGAACAGACAAGTTGCTGTCCTTTTGTTCTTCAGTCTAATTGTGGAGGACATTGCTTCACTGGCCCAAGTTGGCACCATCATTGCGCTCTTCCCGGGTGAGGCAGATCAGTCGCTGGCTTCTGGATGGCCGCTCACAGCGGATGCTGGCCACTCACGCTGGCTGCTGGCTACATATGGTAGCCATGGCAACCCACTGCCACAGGGGCTGCAGCCCAAGCCGTCGCCAGCGACTCACGGCAGCCCAGCTCCAGGTTGAGCTATTGTTCAGCATCTTAGCTGTGGAGGGTAGTGTCACTGGCCCTCATATGTGGGATCCAAACTGGGGCCCTCTGGCGTCCCAAGCCAGCTCTTAACCATCGCGCCATTCGGCCGGCACTCCAATAATTTTTGACGGGTGATCAAACTTGTGTGTGGTCTCACATTGTCGCGATGGAACACAACTCCTTTACCATTAACAAGCTCTCGACGTTTTAGGATGATGGATTCATTCAAACTGTCCAATTGCCGACAGTACACATTTGAATTCATTGTTTGGTTCCTTGGTAGGAAGGAGCTCGAAAAACATGACACCTTTAAAATCCCACCACACTGAGAGCATAACCTTCCTCTGATGAATGTCTGCTTTTGATTTCGTTTGAGGCGAATCATCACGTCGGGACCAGGTTTGCACACCACATTGTTGTAAATGATCCACTTCTCATCACCAGTTATCAGTCACTTCAAAAAAGGATTGTTTTCCTCACGTTTAAAGATATATTGCAGATATTTATACTCACCATCAAATGAACTTCTTTGAGTTCATGCGGAACCCAAATATCGAGCTTGCTTATGTATCCCAGCTTCTTTGGGAGTTTGTGAATGCTTTAATGATGGATGTTCAATGTTTCTGCAATCTCTTGTGTCATATAATGTGGATTTGACTCGATCAATGCCTTTACTTTGTCATCATCAACCTCGGTGGGCCTCCCTGACCAAGGAGCATCGTTGAGATCAAAATCACCAGCATGGAATTTCGTGAATCATTGTTGGCACTGACGTTCTTATAGAGCATTGTCACCGTAAACTTTATGCAACTTTTCACAAGCTTGACATGCGTTCTTCCCATTATGGAAGTAAAACAGTAAAATATGGCAAAAATGCACAGTTTGGTGTTCCATCTTCAACTTGTAAAATCTCCAAAACTCAACCAAGTAGCTCAATTTTTTTTTAGAATGAAGCTAGAACTGTCAGCTGTCAAATGACATAACATAGATGCGAATAACTCTAGTACTTCCGAAAATGAACTAGTGCCATCTGTTGCAAACATGTGTCATGACTTTTCCAACAACCCAATATTTCCACACTGCACTAAAGAGCAAACTAGGCCATCTTCTCCATGGGTAAAATAGTCTTCCAAGATTGGGAATCTCTCCACATGTTTGAATGGGACAGCCTGTTTTTCTTTGGCCGAAGAGAATGTAAACTAATGAGGCCAGTGGCACCTCTGTTCATGAAGAGATTCCCTCTGATTTGCATCAGCTAATCCCCATATTATCTTGTCTGTGCATCAGGATTATAGGGCTCACAGAACCTTGTTATTAACTGCAAGGGCTGCATAACCTGAAATCCATTGTGACATGCATCATAATAAAATTATTTTCATTTAAATAGCTCTTCCTATTCATCTGCTTTGGGAGGGGCCACAACTAAATGACTCTTGAAATGTCTACCTCCTTTTGGGTTTCAAGAAAGAATCTGGTACCTAAGCTGAAGTAGGCCATTGAAGTTTTCTTTGGGAAGGCTCTAGTAACCCAGGTCACAAGAATATGGGCAGCAGAAATGAGCCCAATTGGCTACTTTCAATAAAGGTGGTAGAACAATGAGAAGCACGGCGATGGGAGCAAGAGGACATTTGACTTTTCCATCAGTGCTGGACTCGACGGAATCGCCAGCGTCAAGTCTCACCTGGCCTTAGGGCTGGACTGTTCCTCCTCACTTCTCAAAAGCCTCAGAAGAAAGATGGAGAAGGTAGACTTTTCTCTTCTCTAGCCATGAAGAAGAATGACACCCAAGAGAGACTCTCATACCTTCATGCCCTATTGTCTCAGTTTTAGGACTGGTGAGGGAGAAATGGCTGCAGAAGACAGGTGGTATGCCAGCAAAACATATGTATCCCTAAGCAAAACCTTAAATTCAAAAGATATTTAAAAGGGCACTTTATTTGCACAAAGTTGATTAAGTGGCCAATACGCACCCCAAAGCATCGAAAATCACTGGGTCATGTCTGATATTTAAGAATTAATGAATTGAACTGAAAAAATCCCAAGACCCAAATTTCAGGTCTCCTTTAAATTTATGGAATTTAGGGTCAAAGACTAAACCATCTAGGACACAGTAAGAGTTCTTTGTGAGGGGAATAACCATCATTCTACTTCAGATTTAAAGGAAAAACAAACAAAACAAAAACCTCCCTTGCTTTGTAATTATCAACTTGAGGATTCCCACAACCTAGGTAATTTCTCTTCTTTTAGTTTTTTCCAGGATGTTCACAGAAATATGCGGCCAGGTGAGGGGAGGCTGGTGCCCATTATTCCTCACGCTTCTCTAACTCTCCTCCCACGTTCCCCACAAGGTACTAAACTACGGTCAGTGTTCTACTCTGGGGCCCAAACTGAGAGAGTCTTTGAGGACTGGTGTTTGAGGAGATCAAGAGGCGGAAAGAGGACAGGTTAAGAAATCAGCTTTCAGCCCAGGGACAGTCTCGTCAATTATATTAAAGACGTGGACCATTTCTTTGCCCACCTCTGCTTTTATGACCTGAACTTCTTTTTCTTTGGGTTCCTCTCATAGAGCAAATTCACATTTGGTAAGAGGGCTAGAGTTTGAAGAAGTACCTGGTTTTCAAAGTACACTTTAGAGAAGGCATTACTTTAACTACCAAAAAAAAATTGCTTTGTTTTTAAAACATGGGCTGTTCTTCCTTCGCTAAGCAATGATGGGGCTCGCATTTGGGAATGATAGTTTTGGTGGTTCAAGAGAACCAGTACAGGGACAATCACGTAAAGTTCAAGCATCTGTTTCATAATCAGGGCCTCTCTCGTCACTTTCCTCACCCCCTTCTCTTTAGGAATCTCCCCAAGTGGATCTCTCCAGAGACGGAAACTAATGGGGGCTTTGTAGCAGAAAGAGGAGTTGCTTACTCTGAGCCCGACCAATGACAGCAGTTGCTTTATGCTGAGCTTAAAACAGAGACCTTAGATGCTCTGTAGGCCTTAAGGAGTTTCTGCTAATTATCACAAATCATTGTGGATAATCATACAAAGAAAAACATTAAGTTGGAAGTATTTTCCATCGCAATAAAACCTATATATCATACAAAGAAAAACATTAAGTTGAAGTATTTTCCATCGCAATAAAACCTATACTGTCAATCTAAATGGATAGATTAGGCAATTACTCATGTTTATTTAGCAGTATGAGATGAAGGAAAACAGTTTAGTAAATAAGAATATTTTTCTTTGGTAAGACATGCCAACTATATATTTCAAAATGAGTAAAATTTCAATTAACAAAATGTGTTGAATGAAAAAAGTGATTTATTAAAACATTAACTGATTGAAGCTGTATTTTTCTTTAAACTAGCAGGCAATTTGTTAACAACGCCTGTTTTAATATGCCCATGTGTTTTATGCATGGCATTCATTTTGGTTTCTACTCATTCTACTTTCATCCACTTGCCAAATAATAAACTATTATATTATCTTCAAAAGGTAATAAAAGCGCTCACTATAGACACATACTGCAACAGCAGATAAGGGTCAAATTAATTATCATTTCTGATAGATATTATTATTTAAAGTACCCACCTCCAAACAATGAAGTTAATAAACTAATCTTATAAATACGTGTTATAAAAATGGTTGCAGGCACAGTATTTCCGTGTAGACAATTATTGTAGGGCACACAACCTGCATGTAAATATATACTAAATTTATTAGCCTAAGTACTATATTTTTTCTGAAGGCACGCGATTAAACCTCATTTAATAAGAGTTAGCTGGCACGGTACAGGAAGGGAAACAAATGCTCTCGTTCAATGTAACATTTTAAAGGGAGCAGTAGTATCAAACCTGCTTTTCATCATGGTTTAACGTGTATACTTCTTTTTCATCCTTTGTGCCATATTCAGTAATAATTTTTCCCTTTGTTACTAACATAACACAAGTTCATATTAGGCGTGTGACCCAAAAATGGCCACTCTGAATCAAAGCATTTAGTGTAGTAAATTGATAATCCCTCAACACAACTGCAAGACTGAAAACCACAGTCTTACTAGACCCTTTTGTATAGACTACTGGAAGACAAGCCTCTCATTATCCTAAAAAGAAACCCTACCTGCTAACCTTCAGATACTTAAAACGACCCAGGATCAAGACAAAAACTGTACAAGTGGTTACAAACTAGGCAGATAAAAGCACAACACTTTACTTTTTACCCTAATCATTTCAGTCCTAAACCAGGAAACTGCCCTCCACTAAAATATTAGTGTCAGGAGTAGCTGCTGCCGCTGTTTCTTCAAGTCCTAAGAGCTACATGTTCATTTCTAATCTGAAGGCCTTTATTACGGGCAGCTCATCTCCCTGTTTCACGAATGAGGGAATCACCTGAAGTTGCTTGAAATGTTGGTTTCCTTTTTTTTTTTTAAATCCCGTAGCCTCTGAATGAACCGATCATCATCCATATTCAGAAGAAAAGAACATTGTTCACCAACAAAGGAAAAAGAATTTAAGTCGTGTAAAGTCCTCTTTCGATACAAAAAGGTCAGGAGCTCCGGGGAGCAGTTCCACAGACTTTAATGAAGACTTCAGTGTCAGAAACAAAGGCCCGACTGCATTAGGCTGGAATCCAGTTGTATTTCTTTACTAGTAACAGCATACCCAACTCTTCTCTCTTTGAGTTTTGTTCTCAAGAAAAAAAAAAAAAAAAAAAAAAAAAAGGGAAAGAAAACCAGGTAATAAAGAAGTCTTAAAGAGACAGCTCTGGTTAACCTTTTCCAACCGGCTGAAGACAACCAAGCGGTGGAAATACTGAAAGAGAACAGTGGAGTGTTTAAAAAATACCTAACTTTTGCTTTGATTTTAAAAGTCTATTAAATATTAAAAAAATGAATCTGTTTAATCATATAAAGATGATAGCTGTTGGTCTGTGCCAACCCTTGGGGTGCAATCATAAATATTGCATTTCCATGGAATCCCTCTTCAATTGAAAACATTTTCTTTGTGCCAATAGAATAGGGGCTCTAGGTGTAGAGAATCCATCCAAAGAAGTTTTGAAATCCATCTTTCCAGATCCTTTCAGATAAGCAAGCTATTCCCTGAATATAATCTCACCTTGGTGTTCTGTTTGGGGAACATATTTAACTATTTCCGGTCATAAACACAAAGGATGCATACATTTCAGTTACCTGTTCTGTTTAAAAAAAATATTTAGGAAGTGCTGTTATTTTTTGCTTATTCCTGAAATTCGGAACTCAAATTGAGGTGTACATTTTTAAGAATACAGTATTTGTTTTGGAAAGTTCCCTCCAGGACTGGCCTAATTATATATGTCATCACTCCCTTGCTTCTGTTCCTATGCAGGTCTTTGCTATCACATCTCCCCCAGATCTGACCTGATTACGGAAGGGTCAAGAGTATCGGGGCTCATGAGCCTGGAAGAGACCGTCATGGAAGCTTGCTGCTGCACCCAGGACCACAGCAAGCAGGGGGCCGGGGAGATGATGAGGGCCTGGCTCACCAAATCTGGGAACTCAAGGAAACAGCACTGGGTTCCCCCTTTCCAGGGTCTGCTCTAAACTTCTTAGGGTCCCTAAATCAGGGTGTTGAGATACAGGCAACACTGCTTCCTAATTCACTTTGAGGGAAGAGAGATGTAACTTTCCTGCAACATAGACAAGTAGCCAAGCAAGCAGGACTTTCGCCACCTCTGTAGCCAGTTAAGACATTGCAGAGAGAAGGGCCCTTAGCTCTGCCAAGATAACATTTTGAGTATCTTCTCCTGAAACTGACTAGCCCATGATGCATTAAGTGAATAAACTCATGTCTAAAATGATTTTTCCTTTAGTGCTGAATGTAACTTGAGATTTTTGGCAAAAGTAACAAACAGTTTAGTTTGTTACCACCAAACACCAAATTGTGTAAATGAGGGACATAGCAATAGGAGAGATATCTTTCAACTTTGTTCTATATTCATTTTTGTTATGGTTTTGGGAGAATTCTTCTTGAGTAGGGTGGTAGAAAAAAAATGGGTAAACATCTAATAAGAACATAATTCAGTTCAGATGAAAATATATAGATATAGATATAGACATAGACATAGGTATAGATATACTGTATTTTGCTGCGTATAATGCACATTTTTTTGCCCAAATTTGTGAGGGAAAAATAAGGATGCGCATTTTACATGGGTAGTACTAATTCTGTATCTATATAAATGTTTTTAATTCTTTTATTCATGCTCATGAGTTAAAAGTGTAACTCTAGAAATCAATGATAACTGTATGCAAAATAGTACCCTGGAATACGACAATTGATTTTGTTAAACTTACGACAAACTTGCAATGACAAAGAGCTCTTGGCCTTCTATGGTGCATAAATATCGTAAATTTGTTACCAGTACATAAAATTTCTTGTACTTTGTATCTGTTCTTGTGTTTTGTGATTGTTGGTTACATAACATTTCTTGTACCACAATATGTTAAAAAATAAATGCTAAAATTCCTTTATAACACAAGTACTTAAATGTAAACAAATAAAAATTTGAATTAAAAAATTAAAATGAAAGTTTTTTTCTCCCCTGAAAATTTGGGCCAAAAATGAGGGTGTGCATCACACATGGAAGCACATTATACATGGCAAAATATGGTAGGCATGGAGTCGAACAGTCTAAGTTCTGCTACTGCTTATTAGCTGTTTGACTCAGGATAAGTTATGAATCTCCCCAAGCCTCAGTTTCCTCACTGGAAAATGGGTTAACCTTGCAAGGGCAGCTGTGAGAATCCACAACATAAATGAAGCTCCTGGTGAGGTACTCACATGGCCCTGGAACCCAGCCAAACAGGGACGGTGAGGAACAGTGTTTTTCAAACTGCAGGTATAACCAATGGATCATGAAATCAATTTTGTGCCTCATGATCATCATTTTGTCTTTTATATGAACTAGAATAGAATGGATATAATAGAAAATAAGAGCGCAGAGCAGAGTAAGTGTGTTCTGTCAAATTTTTGTTTCTGTGTGTGTCTGCGCACGTGTGCACGAAATGATACAAAGCAGTTCTACTGCAGACCCCAGTCACAGCATGTTCAAGGCCCTAGCAGAGTGGTTAACCAGCAGGCTCTGGAGTTGGGAATCTCCCTCAATAAATTTGAATCCTGGCCCTGTAGCTTACTTAGTTAAGTGGGTTAAGCTCACTGTGCCTGTTTTTAAATCTGCCAGTTAAGGAGAGAGGCTAAAATGTGTTAAGGATTCCACAAATATCAGGAATTATTATTAATACTTGTGTAACTTGTGAGGGACTGCAACAAGCACCCGAGGAAGGAAATGGGGGACACAGCCTGTCCTCAAGGGGAGGCAGCAAATAGCCAGAGATGTGGAGAGTGCTGAGAAAAAAAGTCAGGGGTCTTCCCAGGGGACTGCAGTGTGTTAGTGGTGTACAGACAGGGGATCGGGAAAGAACCCTGGTCGGAGGGAACCAGAAAACAAAAGAAAAAAACGAGTGATACTCTTTCCTATTGTTCCTTGTGGGACAAACGGTGGCTAGATTTCTCTGTTGTGCTTATGCTTTTCCCTAGAACTGCTATGTGCTCATTTTCTTATTCTTTTCTTTTTATTTTGCTTCAGTCTTTATATTTATATAAATGATTTGGTCTATGATATCAGTAATTAATGTAAAAAAAATTACCAAGGACCACAAAAACATAAGTAGAAATTAAAGAGCCAAGTCCTTTCAGAATGTGTTACTATTTTTACTTAAGTAGAAATAATACCAGACAGGCCAATGCCCCAGTCCTTAATAATCATAGTTACTATTTACTGAGCATTCATTCCTAAAAACCAGGCATGGGGCCATCAACATTTTCTCATCCAGTTAAATCTTCACAGTAAGTCTGTAAGGCAGTAATTACTAGACCTGGTTTAAGGACAAGGAGGCTGAGTGGCTTCATCAAGGCTGCACAGTCATATAAGGCAGGGCCGGATCGTGTGACATACTCAGTCTATGCTCTTAAAAGATTCTGAGTGATTTCCTGGGACCCTTTACACAGTGCACGGTTTCTCCTGACTCTTGTTCTTTAATCAACAAACATTGTGCCTTGGAGACAAAGGCATATAAAGTAAAAAAATAAAGGTTCTGTGTTTACAATGGTTGATGATCATTATCTACATGGATACAAAGCTCGGCACTGTTTTGTAAGCACACTTTGTGGAGTATGTATATAGAGCATGCTCAAAACTAGGGTGGAAACTGATGGAACAGAACCAAAACTGGGTGATGTCAAGGTATATTTAGTCTTCGCTCAGATGTGCTTCCAAAACATTACTGGCAGAGCCAAGAATCATCTAACGTTATTTCTTTATTTATACAGTTCTTTTATGTACACAAGCATACAACCATTTCTTATTAAGAAGCATTAAAAGTAATGCAGGGCACGTTTCTAGATCCTTTCATCCAAGGATATGAAAGTACTTAACAGACACCCACTATTTCTTGCTAAGTAAATCTCTTTAGCCCATTTCAGAGAAGGGTACAATCAAAATGTAAAATTTGGGAATTTAAATTCATATTTTATACTGTGATCACTAAGTTGTGAATCTAATAACCAGAGGAAACCTTTTGATACAAGGATTATACGTGCTAAAAAACTTTTTTCCATTTTCCCTGAAAGGGCTACCTTTAAGACAATTAAAAAAAAAATTCTGGTAAAACACATGTAAAATTTACTATCTTAAGCATTTTTGAGTGTACAATTCAGAGAGATTCAATACATTCAACAATGTTGTAGTACAGCCATCACCACCATCCAGTCACAGAGCTCCTTTTATCAGCAAAACTAAAACTGTACTCATTAAATAGCTCCCCATTCTCTACTTTCTGGCAGTCCAAGGCACCATCATCGAGACACTTCCTATCTCTATGAATTTGACTACTCTAGGTACCTCATATAAGTGGACTCACACAGTATATTATCCTTTGGTGACTGGCTTATTTCAGTTATCATAATGGTCTCAAGGCTCATCCATATTGTTGCATGTGTCCAAATTTCCTTCCCTTTTAAGGCTGAATTATATTCCACTGTACGGACATCACACATTTTGTTTATTCATCCATCAATGGACATATAGGTTGTTTCTATTGTGAGTAACGCCTGGGTTTAAGACCCTGCTTTCAGTTCTTTGGGGTTTATACCTAGAAGTAAAATTGCTGGAACATATAAGTCTATGTTTAATTTTTTGAGGAACATCCATCCTGTTTTTCACGGTGGCCGTACCATTTTACACTTGCACTAGTGATGCACGACAGTTCCAATTTCTCTACATATTGCCAACACTTGTTATTTTTGTTTGTTTGTTTATTTTTTAATATACTATCTATCCTAATGGGCATGAGGTGACATATCATTGTGGTTCTGAAAGGGATACCTTGATTTCAAAATTACTTATGAGTAATTCCAATTATTTTGGAGGTCAGGGATAGGTAGCAATCGCTGTGCTCAATCCTAAGATAGGTCCACATTCCCCTTCTCTTTGGATAACATGTTCTACATGCTTCCCAATGAACAAGCACGTAAGAGTTCTTTATATCCACATGCCAGGAAGCACATTTGCCTGGCTCTTTTTGTCTTGTCTCCTCTCTGTGTTTCTCTTTTCAAGAAGGTGTGTGTTTTTTTCCTCAGCTTCCTTTGATGGCCAGGTGATTGTAGAGTGTAAAATCAAATCAAACCAAACCAAAAAGAAACCTAAATTTAAAAAAAAAATCCAGCATGTCTGGAGCTGAATATATATAAGTGTCAAAGCAGAGGACAGGATAAAAGATGGGAGGCCCCACCCAGGCCAGGGGGCCCTTGGCTACATACTAGAATATAGTAATTTCTCGATAAATATTTCCTAAATTTATGTTGAGTGGATGAATCACAAGGGATGACAGGAGCTCTTATTGTGCATACGAGTATACTCCAATCTCTAGAACAATCCCTGAAAGTTACACTTCTATTAAGAAGTAAAATAAAAGAAAACTGAATCAGAGTCCAGGAAGAGATGGTCAATCCAAACCTCCACCATCACAGCAACCATGTACTTGGGTCTATATGAAGCCCTCCACATGTACAAACCCAGTTAGTCCTTCCAACAGCTCTAGGAGTTGGTACTGCTAGCTGCTTTGTACTGCAGAGAAAACTGAGGTGCAGAGAGATGGAATTCCTTGTCTGTACTACCTACCTAGTTTATATCATTTATTAATAGCTAGAGTTCTAAAAGTCTTCCCAAAGCATCTACTGGGGGTGTCAAAAAAGAAGTCTACAAGTGGACCCTTTGGTCAGCGTTGCTCAAGCAGTAGTTTGCTGTAATCAGAAGTATCTGGACGCTGATGGGAACCACTTTGAGCACCTCTTGTAATTGCAGAAGTCAAACATTACTTGTATTCATCTTTTGTTATTGGTATATATTGACTATTAAAATTTTAATAGTTTTTTCCTTTCTTAAAATGTGCATACATTTTTTTTTTGGCACCTTCTGTATATACTCTGCAATTCTCAACGCCCCCCAGTTTTATAGAAAAGACCTCCACGGAGATAACCCCCTTTGAAAGGCAGCTTTATTTCCTACAGCAAAATTCCATCAAGACATTTAAAATCCATGTTTTCCTATAGAAACCTCTTGAGTGCTAAACAAACCATTTATCATTTGATTCTCAGAATTATGTGGTTATCAGTAGACAAAACTGAATACTTGGGGAAGTTTGAGTCCAGAAATCTATCTGGGTAAGTTATTAAATCTTTCTATCTTTGCCTCTCTCCCTCTCCTCTCTCCCCCACCCCACACACCAAATGAATAAACAAACAAACAAAATCTGGTATCTGATGAAAATATCTATTTCAAGTACCTGCTGTTTAAAATATGCCCTACTGGGGGGTGAGGGGTGGAAATCAACCCTTTAATTCATTTTTTTTAAAGCAATAAAATTAAAAGCAATTAAACTTAGGTGCCCTTATACAAAAGAACATGTGAGAATGCTCTGACTTGCATACCTGAGGTATGATTGACATTTTCTTCCTTAAATCGTGAAGTCCAATTTCAGTTGTCAAGATCTTATCAATCCAGATTTTACCTTCGGGTTCTGACAATCTAAAAAGGGCTGAGATGAGGGAACTTTTTCCAGCGCCTGTCCTTCCCACAATGCCAACCTGTAACGAGATCCAGGCGAGATTAGGAAAAAACAACATGCAACAGACCTAGGAGAAACCTTGGCTGTTGAAGGTGAATTAAAGAAGTTCCATATGGAGCGCAGTCTGTTTCTCAACTTTCACACTGTTGACATTTTGAGCCAGACAGCTCTTTGTGTGTATGGGGGCCGTCCTGTGCATTGCAGCCATGTTCGCCAGTATCCCAGGGTTATACCTACCAGACACCAGTAGCACCTCGAAATTGTGGTAACCAAAAATGTGAAGACACTGACAAATGTCCCTTAGGGTGGCAAACTGCCCCTGGTTGAAATTCACTGGTCTGAAGAAGAGTTACAAATAAAGAGAATCAATCTATTGGCAGTGAAAAGGCAGCAGTCTTCTGTTGGTGAGAAGTCAGCTTTTAAATTAGCTTTATTCCTGGGTCTGGGTATTCTGAACCTTGAGAATTTCTTGGATAATTTTATAGTGATGCCAACAAGTCAAGTCAAAAGTGTTATACATAAACAAGTATTCATTTTCCCAGAGTTCTATTACTGTTTGGTAGAGAAACCAAATCACTTCTGGATGTTAAATATCCAGGTTAAGTTCTGTCTTGAAAAGAAACATCTTAAAAATTCTTAATGCAGGTCTCAGCGTCTTAAAAGGCAGTCGTGAGTAGCTAAAATACACGTAACGAGATCAACAATAACAACGACACAGGTAACATTTTGCTATTTATATGGAGCCTTTCATCTGAGCAGTTCAAAAGGCATTTTACAAACCAGTTAATAGTTATAAATTGCCCCTTGGGAAAGATACGTGTCAAGTATCAGTCTAGTTATTAAAACCAAAGCTGAGAGAAATTAAGAGCACTGACAATAAGATCAAAGAATCAATATAATCAGGTAAAATGCTGGTCAAGAATGAAACTCTATTGTAAAAACTGGTTTTTAGCTGTGTGCATTTAAAATCCGTATGCAGAAACTGACTTTTTTTAAATTTTTTTATTAAACCAATGAGCTTCCCAACTGAAAATTCCCTGATGGGAGCTTCCCAGGAGATATCTCTATTTAGGAATCTGGAATCAATGAGGGGCCTAAGACATGCTTTCAATCATTTGCAAATTAATTCAGATTTTAAAAACTCACGGCTTTAAACATAGACCAACTAAACCTTTCTGAGCACTGCCTGTATGGTGGGAACTTTACATATTTTCTTATTTGAATACCTCCAAAGTTTTAAAGCTTCATCTGTAAAATCAATAATGGCATTTCAAAAAGAATTCATCTGTTTTATATGCAAATGAGGCAGCAAGTAATGAGGGACATGCATGAGTGCAAATATCCTCTGCTCACAAGCATGCTCCATTGTTCCATCAGACTTAACAAAACACAAGTTCAAAGATAAAATTATTAAGAATTTCAAGGTAGTGTCAGCAGGGCTTTTCAACCCCACACAGGACCCTTCTGAGCAGGACTCTGTCAACGGCACTCATTGCACACCAAGAAGCCAACCCTGCCTTTCATTCTTAAGTGGTGGTGTCAGGACTTGATTCAAGACACTGATTCCAGAGTCTAGGCTCTGAACCACTTTAACTACACAATCTCTCTTGACTATATTGCTTTTCTTACTGTATTCATTTAGCTTTTCATCTTTGCCACTACTTCCATGTCAAAATTATTGGTAATCATCACATGACTAGCTGAGTTTGACCCTTGGGCTACTTGGCATTCCTTTTATCAGACCTCAGTAAGTTCCCTGTCTGTCTCCATGGTAGCTATTGTAAACCATTTTCCTTTTCTTTTTTTTTTTTTTTAAAGATTTTATTGGGAAATTGGGGGAGGGGAACAGTGTTGGGGATTTGGGGAAGGGGCACAGCCAAGTTTTCCTTCAGTCTTAGTTGTGGAGGGCACAGCTAGCTCAGCTCCCAAGTCCAGTCGCCATCGCAGCTCGTGACCACTCAGCTCAAGGTGCCATGTTCAATCTTAGCTGTGGGTGGGCTTAGCCTACCGTCCCATGCGGAAGTCGAACCGGAAACCTTGTTGCTAAGAGCGCACGCTCTAGCCACTGAGCCATTCAGCCACCCATCAGCAGCTTAAGGCAGCTCAGCTCAAGGTGCCATGCTGAATCTTAACTGCAGGTGGGCATAGCTCATCATCCCATACGGGAGTCGAACCGGCAACCTTGTTGTTAGGAGCATGTGCTCTCACCAGCTGAGCCATCCTGCCACCTATTGGCAGCTCAATGGCAGCTCAGCTCGGGCGCAGCTCAGTGGCCCAGGTGGGAATCGAACCAGCGACCCTGTTGCTCAGAGCTCGCTCTCTTAACCAACTGAGCCACTCGGCTGGCCTATTGTAAACCATTTTCAAACCTCTTCCCTAAATTTGAGTCTCCTCATTCCCACTAAACTATAATTTTTCTATACTAATACATCATCTTAATTATGCATTTTGTCCAAATGATATATCAGAATTTACTCAGCCATTTTCCTATTGCTATACATTTATTTTTAATTTTCCTAACACTACAACGTTGTAGTGATTAGCATGCATCCCTTACCCTTACAAACTGAACTTGCCTCCAATTTTACAGAAGAAAATAGAACATATCAAGTGTGAAATCTTTCCTTCCCAAATTTATATATATATATCCTCATCTAAGTTCACACTTCCTGTCCCCAGCTGGGAAGCCGACTGTGAGAAGGAGCTTATCATTCAGGAAGTTCATTAGAGAATACTCTTAGGAACAACACCTGTGTGCGGTGGGAAGATATCCTTTTCTCTCAAAAAAGAATTTATCTTCATAGAGATTAAGTGTGAGAAAAAAAAATGGCTTGAGGTAATTTTATTATCTTGGTGGCCATTTTGTACTTTATGGTAAATCCTCATTTGTCTTTTATAGGCGGGCCATTTTCTACTTATAGGTGAGTCCTAGTGCATATATATGCATGGCTTAGGTGTGTTTCTATGTATTTCTGGGTGTTCTCATATGTAAATCAACACACATTAAGATACAGACAGGAACCATGACTCTGAGAATGTGTGCATTTTCTCATGCTATCAGCTCTATTGAAACTGATCTATGTGGAAATCGGGAACATTTGTAGACTTTGGGTAAATGGCCCCTATATGGCAGGGGGCACTGAGAGCTGCTCACGACCACAAGACTGTGAGCTCCAAACTCAAGCGGGGACAATAAGAAAAAGGCAACTCAGAGAAAAACTGGCTCTATTTCTCTCTGTAGTTCAGTCATCAAAACTATAGCCTTAGTCTTTCACAGGTTGCTAATGGTTTTTACTAGCTGCCCATGGAGAGTATCATCAATATCAGTAAGTTTACATTCATAATATCAAAGAGACACTTTGAGATAGTCTTATTTCAGCTGCTCTGCAGCTGCACCTTTATGTTTTCTCAACAAGGCCAAGGTTGGCCTCTGACGACCACACCAACGTATTAGACATTTGCACCTGGATCTCTCTTCAGACATCAAATTCAACATAACTAATATCCAATGCCCCACTCACAACAGCTGCTCCTTCTGACTTCCTCACTTTAATCTTATAACATCGTTTCCAGCCTCACAGGCTCAAAGCATTCACCTTATTTCTAGCTTTTTCCAACTCCAGCACGGCCCTGAAGATTCTACTTTAGCAATGTTACACAACCCAATCCCCTCATTTTAATGCCCCTAGTCACCATCTCTGTGCAAAGATGTATTGCCTTTTAAAAAAGAAAACAAACCCTTTTCTTAATCATAATCAGTGCAAGTAAATTTGAAAAGTAAAAAAATACTAGCAGTAACCCCAGCACTCTGATAAAATCATTCTTAAAATGTGGATGTATTTTCTTTCTGGGCACATGCGCTCGCGTGTGTATGTTTTCTTAAAAATACTAGCTCATATATTTAAACAAAATGGGATTAATATGAATATAGTTATAATCTGCTTTCATTTACTATTTCATAAAAACATTTAATGGCTATGTAATATTACAGTATGTGATCATTTATTTAACAAACCTCCTATTTGTAGATATTTTGCTATTATAAATAACTCTGTTAAATATCCTTGAAGTCTCTGCAAACAACCTTAATTATTTCCTTAAGATAAATTCTTAGATGTGGAATTGCTGAGAAACAGGTATGAACATTTTCAAAGGAGGCTGTTAAGTACTGCCAAACTACCCTCCAGAAATATGCCATCAATTTCTACTCCCACCCATTTCCCTGCACATTCACAAACCTGGGTGTCATAACTTTGTTTTAATTGCCATCGGTTCGATTCCAAAAAGTGGATTCACTTTCCCCATTACGTCTTGCTAGGAGTACATAATAGCTAGTGGCTTCCTGGCTCTCGCATCTTCCCACTAGTCCACATGCACTCACTTCTCAGGTTAAACTCCCGAAAGACAGCTCTGTGCCTGCCTATGTCCTGGGAAGTCTTTTCTTACAAAACTGCCCCCAGCTAACCTCTCTCTCCGTCCTTAATCTCCATGAGTCCACTTCCTAAGGGTTTCTACGTAGTTGTGAGGATTCAACATGAAAATGTGTGTTATAAACCTGGTAGTTCATTTCCCTGAGGGCTCTGCAGGTGTCCAATTCTCCCTTCATTGAATCGAGGCATCCTGCCTTTGCTTATGCTGGTCCCACCACCTGGAATGCCTCTCATGCGCATTGCTACCTGCTGAAATCCTAGCCACATGTCACCAAGTCTGTCTCGAATGCCTAATTTCTCAGAAATGCTCTACCTGTCCCCTCATGTAGACTTCTCCCACCCCAACAGATGTTATATCATCTTTTTCTAAACTTCCATAAAAATTGTGACTTCTTTCTATCTTATATAGAAGCCATTTTTATACTACCTCGTTGCTTCTACTGGACTGTGTGTGTTGAGAGCAGATCTGTCTTAGGTTCACCTTGGTATTATTTGTATTACCTGTGGTGTCCTACACAAAAGAGGCATTTCGTAGAGAGTTGAGGAGTCTACCTCAGCCTGGAGAAATTTATGGAAAATCTATCACCATACTGTTTCGATATACAATAAGCTGGAAAGAGAAGACAGACATGGCAGATGGATTCTATAACCATAAATAAAATTGTAAATAGCCAACTCCTCATTTTCATGGGGCAGACAACAATTTACGCAGGGTAAGAGGTTATGAGCATTTTTACACCCCATGATATTGACAGCTATCTTTGTCCAAACATTTACTCTGTGCTGGTCTCGATGCTAGGTGCATTTCATGCCTTATCCTGTTTAAGCTATACAATAACCCTACAGGTTACATCTTATTACTTCCATTTTGCAAGACAGAAGAGCGAGGCTTCGTAAGATTAATTAGCCTGCCTGAAATAACAGAACCCAGAAGTGGCAGGACGGGACTCAAACCCAGGTCTGTCTGCCTCTTTTCCATTCTGCTCATGGCCTCCTTATCACTTGGATGACCTGGCACCTTATTATGTCCTTCTGTCTAGCCAGAGGAAGTGCGGAGAGGTGTAGCTACGGTTAAAGGAACTGGTCTACCAAATGGATCTTATTGCCAGATAGTTAAAGCATGATATGGATATGGGTGTATATTGTGGTGGTGGGACAAGACAGCAGATCTCTCTACCCAAGGTCAGGTGGGCTGGCTGTTAACAGGAAGAAATAGCACTCACAGTTGGGGCTAGGGGAGAAACCTGCAGCTACTTGGGGCACAACGTACCTGGGAAACAGGTCAGACAGACATAGTACCCTGCTTGGGGCAGTGAGACTAATTTTTGATCCCATCAGGTGGGAAAGGACCTCAAGTATATTGCTACACTTGGCTGTCCCTGCCTCCTGGTCCAGGCAGGGCCCAGCCCAGCTGATGGTGAAATACCTCTAGTCCCTGCAGGAGGCTGGTATGGGGAAGGCTGGACAACAGGATGAAAACTGTGCGTGATGAAGATAGTCTACACTGAAAAGAAACTTGGAATCACACAGAGTTAGATTATAATATAAACTCATGATTTGCAGACTATGAAAGTAAATAAATCTATAGGGTGGTAAATGGCAAAGAACTTTCTAGAGCATTGTGCTCAGTCATAGGGATTGGATTAATTCATGAGCTCAATTTCAAATTGTCAAAGGACATTTTTTGGAAATCATGGGTTATCAGTCATCAAAAACTGCCTATAGGAGAGAGAGAACTTTACCAGGGGGTATCGTTCCAATGGGATTCTGAGTCAAGAGGTCTGGGGGTTTGAGATCCTGCACTCTAAGAAGCTCGCAGGTGATGGAGATGCTGCTGGCCCTGGCGCCACAGCTTGAGTAACAAGGAACTAGAAAGCCGGCATGGGAAGCAAAACAATCTGGGAGCGAGGGGAGGGATTTCTAAGAAAGTAGAATGTAAAACTGGATAAAATGTAGGAAACTAATATTTTTGCACATTATAGCAAGGTCTAGTACACATCTATAAAAATGTATTATGCAAGTAATAGCTCTGAGCAAGAAAAAAAATAATAAACCAAAATCAATCTACCTCTAAAGCTGGAAAATGTTTTAAAATGGCCCAGTACTCTTCTAAAATGATCAAATCAACCACAAAATCATCTAAATGAAAAAATGCAGCCAGTGTTTAGACTCTAACCAGGAAGCCAAAGGTGCTTTTTACCTCATTTTGGTTCTTTATTTTTACTGGGTATTTCTTCTGTGAATTAGTATCCTGCTTAGTACCTATTAGATTTTCTCGTTTACCCTAACTGCCAGGAATCTGGACAGCAGAGGAAATAAATGAAAGAGAATAAAACACCGTTTCTGCTGTGTTGGCACATTCCCATGTCCTTCCCTGCAACAGCCTCTCACTATCAAATGCAAGACCGAAGGGGTGTCCCGGAATCATGGGGGGCTGGCACAGGGATGGAGGCGATGAAACCTGGGGTCTTCGCAGGCACAGTGAAATCATTTCATGACTCCACTGGCTGGATACAATCTCTGAATACATAAATGAAACTAAAGGTGATACTGTGAGTGGAGCAAGACACAAATCAAAAGATAAGTTATTGAAGTTACCATAATTCAGTCTCCAAATTGAATTCTCCCTCAAACCTTTTAGAATCTCAGATAATCCTATATGCCCTGGGGGTTTCAAGATTGAAGAATACGAATCTGTTACGTTTCTAAGTTGTACAACAGTTTCTTAGATAATTCATGTTTTATGGTTTCAAGGGAAATTTAAGACATGTACAAATTAACAGAATTATGTTTAGAATGTGAAATCTGATGGACACATTGTCTGCCAGTCAACAAACATCCCTCACAGTGCTCTTAGCGACAGAATTTCATCAAGAGCTGCAGTTAATGTTTTCCCGACACAGCAGTCCTCACCTTCTTCCCGACCTACAGGAAAACTGGAAATAATTAGGAGCCAGCTTTTGCCACATGACTCACTAAAAGCTGCTCCCTGGGTATCATTTGGGCATTAAGTTGAAACTTTATTCTTTCATGTCACAAGGGTATCATTCATTAAATTACGGCTATAGTCCACTAAATCGGTCTGTGGTGGAAAGAGAGCTTAAAAGAGCCATTCTTAACGTAGTTAACACATCTAGGTAATGGGTTGTTTACAGGAGTTGTCTTGTGTGTATGTTTTTTTTACTGGTTGCTTCATACCTGCATATTAATCACTCACTCTCCCAGCACCCACTGTGTGCCCTGCAGAATGCCATTTTCTAGAGCACAAAAGCAAAAATAAATGCTCCTTGACCTTAAGAAGCCTCACGGTACTGTGAGCTACAGACCCAAAATTGCAAAGCATGCCACCAAGTGCTAGCTTTTATTATTTAATTGCGGTAAAATATACATAACATAAAATTTGCCAACTTAACCATTTTTTTAAGTATATAGTTCAGTAGAGTTAAGTACATTCACATTTTTGGTGCAAGTAATCTCCAGAATTATTTTTCCTTTGCAACATAAAACTCTGTACCCATTAAACACTAACTCCCCATTCACCAGTACTCCTAACCCCTGGCAACCACCATTCTACTTTCCGTCTCTGTGAAACTGACTATTCTAGTAACCCCATATAAGTGGAATCATATGGCATTTGTTCTTTTGTGCCTGGCATATTTCATTTAGCATAATGTCTTCAAGGCTCATCCATTTCTTTCATTTTTAATGCTGAATAATATTCCATTAGATGGCTGTACCACATTTTATCCATTCATTGCTTGATGGACATTTGGGTTGCTTCCAATTTTTGGCTACTGTGACTAATCCTGCTATGAACATGCATGAATACAAATGCTGCCTTAAAAGAATACATAAGGGGCCGGCCGAGTGGCGCGATGGTTAAGAACTGGCTTGGGACGCCAGAGGGCCCCGGTTTGGATCCGACATATGAGGGCCAGTGACACTGCCCTCCACAGCTAAGATGCTGAACAACAGCTCAACCTGGAGCTGGGCTGCCATGAGTCGCTGGCGACAGCGTAGGCTGCAGCCCCTGTGGCAGTGGGTTGCCATGGGCTACCGTATGTAGCCAGCAGCCGGCGTGAGCAGCCGGCAGCCGCGATGAGTGGCCAGCAGCCAGCATGAGCGGCCGTCCAGAAGCCGGCAACTGATCTGCCTCGCCTGGGAAGAGCGCGATGATGGTGCCAACTTGGGCCAGTGAAGCAACATCCTCCACAACTAGACTGAAGAACAAAACGACAGCAACTTGTCTGTTCCCCTTCCCCCAATTCCCCAGCACTGTCCCCATCCCCCCAATTCCCCAATAAAAATCTTTAAAAAAAAAAAAAAAGAATACATAAGACACTGTGGAAGAATTCAGACTCTCACAGAGGCAGATGCATTAGAGATGACTCTGAAAACAAGGAGACTCGCCAGCCAGACGATTGAAGGGGAGGAAGGGTCTCTGAGGTAACGGGGCAGCATGCATGCTGGGAGCTGGAAGGACGGGATGCTTTGGGACAACCTACACACTAACTGTGTGTGTGCATGTTAGAGTGGACGCTGGAAAAATAGGAAGGAGAAGAGCTTCCTATAGCCTCATCTGTTCTGGATTAGTCACTCTTCAAGGGCCTGCTCTGGTCCCAGCTGAGGGCCCCAAGTCCCACTGCCGGTGGACTTAGACACTGGCAAGACTAGGTCACAAACCTCTCATCGGTCTCCCTCGTGTATCATGGCTCTGCAAACTTGGGTTCCTTTCATCGACTTTCAATGAGTCTCTGGGCCCTTTTCTGCCTCCAGCTGTGGGCTCTGGGTCTTAAGCCCTGACTGGGTTATGGATGCCAGAGTCTTCTCTGGTGGCTGAGAACTGGCCACACAGCCCCTGCTGGAGTGGATATGAGGCCTCACTATGGTTCCAGCAGCGGCTCTCCCAGGCCAGGAGCTAGCCAGGGAGCCCATAAGGATCAGGTCTTTGTTTCAGAAGGCAGCTGCCTATGGGTGGGAGGGCAGGGGAACAACAGCCACGTATGGGTTAGAAGAGGGCAAGTCTATGGAACAGGCCAAGGGACAGAGGAAGACTGCAACTGAAGGCTGCCATGAAGGGGGTTGGGTGGATGGAGGAGTGAAGGATTAGAGAAATACAAAGAAGTTAGAATCGACAGGAACTAGATAGATATTGGAGGGTTAGTGACAAGGGGCCAGAGTTAACTTCCAAGGCTTAGGCAGGAATAATTAGATGTTGGATTGAGTACCCTGAGTCAGGTCAAGTTCCAGCCCTGCAACCCAGGGCTCACCAACCACAATGACGCAGCTCACAATTGGAGGAAAGAAATGTTGGTATCCACATTCGTGGTCAGTTTCCAAGAGACTTACCTATTTATTACCACTGATCTAATTGGCGTCTGCAGAGGAACAAGGAGTCCCTTTGCCCACAAGCAGATGTGGCACTGAATCTTTAGTGGAAATTTTAGAGAGGCATGAGAGTTTAAACACACCTTTTCTCTTGATTTAATGAGCGCTGTCAGGTGTTTTAATACCACAGGTCCGTCTAAACTGTACGTGAAGTTAACATTGTCAAAGACAATGACTCCTTCATGGGGCCAGGCCGGTGGCGGACGTTTTGGATATTCCCAAGGAGCTTCCTTCTCCAGGTCTGTATATTCCATCACCCTTTCTACTGAAATCATCTGAAAGACATATGATATTGCATGGGTTAGGAACGGAGGGTTTTGTTTACGAATGTTAAGTGATAGTATATGAAACTTTCTACTTTTATACCTGGTTGGTTAAAGATATATCAGGACTTAACATCCCCAAAGGAGAGAACTAAGAGTTTAATGAGGATTTTGGCGGTTTACAAACTTGTTCATCATCTTATGACACTTTTACTTATCGCTACTTCCCTCAAGATTAGAATAAAACTAAAAAAGTTTTATATCAATAAAAATTAGAGGATTTTGTCCAAGAAAAGAATACTACAGCCACCAATCAGTAATTTATGCTACAGAAGAGTCATCTGTTACAGGTGAATTAAACTGGATGGTCATCAAACCTCATTTTAACAGTCACTTTCTACTCTATTCGAAGGGTAAAATCAACCGATTTTACTTTTATTGTTTTTCTCCCTTTAGGAGAAGGTGTAAATATTCAAAAGAGGAGATAACTTACATATTGACCAAGCCCTCCTAAACAAACGTAACTCAACATCTCTGACTAGCACATTCCAAGAGGGAGCTTATCCCACCAAAAAGAAGGGACTCGAGCAAATTCAGGTGATACATACAAGAATCAATACTAAAATGGGGGAGAACTTACTAATTAAATAAACAACCTCAAAATATTACATTTTTCTTTTACCAAGAACGAGGAATTACCCATTAAAAAAAGAAAAATAAAGAGGCCTCTAAAAAACGAGCCTATATCCTCTCCAGGATTTGAGAACCTCCCTCCTACAGAGACATTTATTACATTTGAAGACAGCTTGTGATGAATATAAAACCTGCTGACATAGCATACATAAGACTGAGAAAAAGATGTATATATTTGATTTTACATTAACTTTAAACAGATGGAAGAAGGATCTAAAAAGCTCTGTTAGCTACGATGTAAAAATAACAGTTTTAATATTTTACATAAGAAGTACTTTTATGCTATTTAACGGCGAGGAGACTTGAAAAGGCTAAGAATGTTAAGATAAACATTACCATATTCTCAACTTCAGCACTTTGCCTGACACACCACTGGAACGTCCCCATGAGGGTCAGGGCGTAGGACAATGCCAGGCCAACCTGTCCAGCATCCAAAGCTAAATGAGGAAAAAGACGAAGAAGAAAGTCAGTCCCATTCTTAACCAGGAGCCTGGCTCCTTCTGTCACTTTACCAAGACTCCTTCATAACAGTCAAATACTTTGCATATAATTATAGTAATAGTTATACTTTTCACTATCTATTGACTGAGACCACGACACAAAAAAAACGCAACCCCCAAAATAAACAAACAAACAAACAAAACCACTATGAATTCAGAAAGACTATTAAATGAGTTTATTAACCCCAACAGGAATTGACATACACTTGCCAGTGTTATATAGGTGAGGAAGTTATGACTTAGATTTTCATTACTATGGTTTTAAGGGCCATTATGTAATTTCACTTTCTACATCCAATGCAACTACAGGTGAAAACCACTAAAAACAAGGCAATGGGTACTAAGAGCCAGTGCTTTTAAATCTAAACTCCTACTCTCATTGCTCCACTATTAAATATTGTGATTTGGTGTTTGTTATCACTAAGGAATACTTAGGGGTGGTGAGTTCATGCCACTCACTCCAACACCTGCTCATTTGGTACCCACGTGGCAGCGAGGATAACATCCTCTCTTGCTGAGAATCTTTCTCAACCCAGCGCACCAAGCACCTACAATCAAAAGATCTGAAGAGTCCCGAAGCTAAAAGCTAAAGCCTTAAGCTGGACAAAATACTCAATAGTAAATTTGGTCCTCTCCTCACCATACCGGACACCAGGATGTTCAGAAGGTCAGCTTGCTACATTTGCATAGGTCTCAACCCATTCAAGAAAGATAAAAGAATTCACCCAGATGCAAATGACACCTGTACATGGGCCACATCATGGGGTCACCCCCAGCCTGACCCACTGCAAGCGTTTTAATATAATTCACAAGAACCAAACAGCATACGATTTAGACAAGGTGGCAAGAGTTTAATTTAAAAAACTGTAAGTGCAGCTATAAATTGTAATCATACCACAAATAGTTTTTCACATCTGTACTTACTTTTTGCCAGAATCAGGGACCCAAAGGCAACAACAATGACAAAGATGGCACAGATGGCATCCAGACGTACGGCGAACCATCGGGACGTTGTCAAAAACAAGAACCAAGCCTCTGGGTTTGTGAACCGTAATAAGCACAATGAATAAGGAGAAAAACCACATTAACTGCTTTGAACAAGGCGGAGCGTTTTGCTCAGTAGAGCTACAGAAGATTTTTACACAAAGTAGGACGGCAAAGTTGCACACCCGAGGAATCCGAAAATTCCAGAAAGCTAAGTGTGAGTCAGTACAGTGGCTTTATGGGAAGCATGCACTGAAAAATTCAGCCACAGGTTATAAAGAGAAATGTGATCAAACTACAGAATATGGAAAAATGATCACGTCAGTGCATTTCGTGTGGTGCTGAGTTTCAGTGTAAAGCTCATCCTTTCATAGGACTGACTGTTCCCAGTTCTCCAGCAGCAGGAAGTGTAGTTCCTTGTTTCCAGGACCTTCCATATTTACTACAGGGCCCTGCACAGTGTTTATTCCTTAGGAGCCTGTATCTAAACGACCATCTTGCTAAAAGGATCTGCATGTGGCTCTTAAAGTGACATTTTATCTTCAAAATATGGTGGAGATTGGAAAGATGAGCCAGGACTTGGCAGACTTAGAGTAAATTCTGAAATTTCTACATAAAAAAAGCTTCACTGATACAAAGAATACTATACATCAAATGAGTGGCAAATCTCATGATCAGGAATTTGATTTTCTTGGTCACTTCTGCCACCCTGCATGCTCTGAAAAAAGAGCTGGCAAACTACAGAATGTGGGCCAAATCACCTGTTTTAGTAAATAAAGCTTGACTGGAACACAGCTGCTGCCATTTGCATTATCTTTGCCTGCATTTATGCTACATCAACAAAGTTTAGTAGTTGCAACAGAGGAATATAGCACACTAAACTGAAATATTTACTATCTGATCCTTTATAAAAAAGTTTGCCAAATCCTGCCCTAAACAAACAGAAAGCCACAGGGCTTGGTGCTAGAAGGACAACGCAAGCCAGGCGGGGGAGAAAAGCAGGGGTGTGACTGGGGGAGAGGGGGGTGCATAGGGGATTCTGACAGGACTCATGGCCAAGGGGAAGGGGAAGGGAGGAAGATGTGCAGACAGGAGGTGGGCTGGGCCTGAGGAGGAAGCAGAGAGAAGTGGCCAGCAAGGCCACCAGAGAAGGAGGGTAAGCCTCAGAAAATAGCTTATCCCATCCTTTGAAACTGTTTCCAGAAACTTACAGACCTGAATGCAAATCCTGGTGAGCATCAAACAGTTCCTGAAACCTCTCTTCAGTTTTGTGTGCCCTGATGGTCCAGAGTCCCTGGAGAGAAGACGATAGGTGGGAAAATACTGGGCTCCGTGCTGGGGAGGCAGAGAAAGACAAATGACAGAGAAAGTCAGTGAGGCTGGATGCAAAAAAAAAAAAAAAGCCTCCTGTGCTGGGTGGTCACACGTCCACCAAATAGCACACCCCTTCCCAGTGGGTAGCCTAGGGGAGAAGGGACTATGTCCCTCCTGGAGAGGACCTTCCATGTCACCCCTCAAACTCCTGATCACACCATGCTTCACTTTAATGACCTGGAAATAAAAGCTTCTCTGTGAATCTATCTTTGACTAAATTCAAATCATAGCTAGATTTAGATTTCTTTCTTTGCTAACTCATTCATCAAGGTCTTCCTCAACATGGCCTCCCTCCATATTCTTCCTTCACATCCCTCGTGGCAGAAATTATTGCTAATTTTGAGTCGGTAGCGTTTTTAAATTTAATGTTCTATTAAAGAACTCACTACACTGAATTATGATTAACTATCTAGGTGTCTGTCTCCACCTTAGATTATTAACTTAAGGATTGGGATAAAGTCAATAGCATATCCCCCAAACTGGAACAGTGCCTGGCACAGGACAGGTGAGTGATAAATAAGGTGAATGGACAGTCGGCTATCTCCCTGCATCCTGAAAAGCCTACCTGTGCCTGCTGGTGCACTGAGCTTTCTGTATGGGTCACTGCACACCTGGGTGCTGCACTGCCCTTGTGCCCACAGGACCTGTACTGCCAAGGTGTCTTTGAATAGTTTTAATTTCATCACCAGAAGCCTGATGGATATTTTTATAACTGTCCGGCCAGATGCTTGTCCTGGTGTTTGGAAGTCACTACGGCATGTGACAATGACATCATCCTTTCAGAATCTGACTGTGGCCTTAGTGGCCATTCTCTTTTGAGTAACTATGTTGGTTTGGGGACTGATGTCAAATGTCTGGCCACTGGTTTCCCTGCCATCTTCTCTGAGAGCACAGTGTGTCTGGGTGCCAGGGTCTGGCGCCTGCACACTGAGGAACAGGTGGGCTGCTGGGCAGGGACAATTCCTTATGGTTTTCATTCATTCTCCACCATGAATGAGGCTGTGACTAGTTATTGTAAGAGGCAGATCGTGAGCCTGTGATCTCTGTCTGGATGGAGTAATAATCTCTGCTTTATCAGAGGTACTGACTTATCACTTTGTTACCTATGAATCTCCTAGAGAAGACCTGTTAGTAAAACCTGGGTGTTTAGGGGAAATTGAGATCACTTATCTTACAGAAGACTGCAGAGATTTTATATAATGATGGGGAAAAGGAGTCAAGGGAAAAACTCAAACTGATTTTCAGGGCTTGACTCCCTAGCCTGGCATCTGAATACCTGACTGTGTGTCAGTTCAGTCAATACTGATGTATATGTGGGACTGTGCGTGTGTCTGTGTGTGTGTGTATGTGTGTGTGTGTGTGTGTGTATACGAGGGGTCCTGGGGGGGAAATGTGCAGGCATAGAACCTCCTCTTATTCTTAGTATCCAGGTCTACAAGTAAGGAAGGAGCAAGCTTCCACGCGTGACATGGGCTCACAGAAGGTGGGAAGCCCTGGGCTGTGGGAGGACAGCCTGGGCTGTGGGCCTGCTGACTCTCCACTCAGCCCTGGGGCTTTTCTCTAACTGTGGACATTAACCATTAGGGACTCTCACCTGTGATAGTGCTTTAGGGAAAGAAAAAACCTTCTCTGAGCTAACATTTTCCCTTGCATCTAATTTAAGCAAAGAGCCGTAAGTGATTGTGGGATGGTCTGACCTGCCAGCTATATGTTTGTGATCTTGCTGTACCGTCTACCCTGTTCCCCCTCTTCATTATATTGAGTAATCTTTAACTTGTATTTATTTTAGCTTCCTTCAACTTTATACTGTGAAGATAGCAATATGAATACAGACTGAACTCATGCTTCAATTTAGAAAGGCTGGAAGTTCTGTATAAGGCCTTTTCTGCACTCCCCAGCAGATGTCCCAACCTGTCCCCAGAACGTAGTCAATGTGGATACAGGGTGCTCACAGGGGCGGTTCAGGAGAATTCCAGGGCCCACTATTCTATCCAGAGAGTGCTAAGAGTCCAGCTCCAGACAGTACAGAGAACTCACTAGAACCATGTTCCCATGTCCAGAGCAAATGTGGCATAAAATATAATATTTCATCACAGGCAATTCTTCTCAGGAAAAAGTAGATATGCTGTTCACCCAAGGGGAGCCTTTAAATGAAATTCTTCAGCTTGGATATCCTCACTTGCTTTTCTCATCAGGAAAGCAAAATGGGAGCTGATCATCTGGCAGGGTCAACTTTAGAAATCAGGTGTCTCTCACAAAGACTTGAACACCAGGGCACCCAAAGAACATGTCCCCTACTTTATTTACCTCATACCCAAGAGTTACAGCAGTACAGCAGGAATCTGAACCTGTGAAAATCTATCTTGTTTCTTTCACACTCCACTTAGGGCTGAGTGTGATGCCAGGAGGAGTGAATTGGAGGGTCTGTAAAGAAAATCAACTAGCACAAGAGGGAGAGGGGATGCCAGGGCTCCAGTGTTATCTTGACCAATATCCTTTTCACACAGACTGAGCAGGCTATCCTACGGCATTAGTCAGCAGTCACAGACAAATGTAACCATGTAACCCTACATTACACAAGATTGACAGGCGTGTTTTCCATGACCCTGAAGACTCTTTGTGACATACCCCACAAGGGCTGCAAATCTGCTCTGGGGAGGGGAAGGGCAGAGAACTACATGAAAAGACCCTGGGCTGAGAGCCTTGCTACAGGTTATCATTAATGCTCTGCGAGACCTGCTAGTTGCTATTGGATTGTCGGGAAAGTCATGACGTATTTTGTCTATGTTTTTCAAAGGTCATTTATTTATATAAAGAACAAAGATCAATGATATATTGCTCATTTTGTTCGATAACCTTTTGCCATCTTTCAGTGAGTTTCATAATTCCTCATTCATAGAAGGATCTGTCTTTATTTGTGAAAAACTGAACAAGGTGCTGATTTACAGTCTCATCTGAATTGAGCGTTATACCACACAAGGAGTTTTGAAGAGAGCGAAACAAGTGGAAGTCTGATGGCACAAGGTCAGGCGAGTATGGTGGGTGTGAGAACACATCCTATCCAAGCGCCAATAATTTTGACAAGTGATCAAACTTGTGTGTGGTCTCACGTTGTCGCAACGGAACATAACTCTTTTACAATTAACTAGTTCTGGACGTTTCTGAATGATGGATTCGTTCAAACTGTCCATTTTCCCACAGTACACATTTGAATTGATTGCTTGGTTCCTTGGTAGAAGCTCGAAACACATGACACCTTTAAAATTCCACCACACTGAAAGCATAACCTTCCTCAGTGAATGTCTGCTTTCAATGTTGTTTGAGGCAAATCATCATGTCGGGACCAAGACCGTCTGTGCACCACATTGTTGCAAACAATCCACTTCTCATCACCAGTTATCAGTCGCTTCAAAAAAGGATCATTTTCCTCACGTTTAATGAGCATATTGCAGATGTTTATATGCACCATCAAATGAACTTCTTTGAGTTTGTGCGGAACCCAAATATCGAGCTTGCTTACGTATCCCAGCTTCTTGAGGTGGTCATGAAAGCTTGAATGATGGATGTTCAATGTTTCTGAAATCTCTTGTGTCATGTAACGTGGGTTTGACTCGAACAATGCCTTTATTTTGTCATCATCAACCTCGGTGGGCCTTCCTGACCGAGGAGCGTCATTGAGATAAAAATCACCAGCATGGAATTTCGTGAACCATCGCATGCACTGACATTCTTGTAGAGCATGGTCACTGTAAACTTTATGCAACTTTTCACAAGCTTGATGTGTGTTCTTCCCTTTATGGAAGTAAAGCAGCAAAATATGGCAAAAATGCACAGTCTACTCTTCCATCTTCAACTTGTTGCAAAATCTCCAAATCTCAACCAAATCGCTCAAATATTTTTTAGAATGAAGCTAGAACTGTCAACTGTCAAACAACATAGCAATAACATAGATGCAAATGACTCTAATATTTCCAAAAATGAACTAGTGCCATCTGTTGCAAACATGCGTCATGACTTTTCTGACAACCCAATGTTATGTTCTTAACTGCCTCATGGTCAAGGTTCTAGAGCTAGCAAACACTTTTCAAGCATCAATTGAAGCAATCCTCACAGGAAACCCAGAGGGCAGGTATATTATATCCTTGACAGAGAGAAAAACAGACTGAGGGATTAAGAGCATTGCCCAAGATTAAGTAAATTAACACAACTGATGGAGCTGAGTGTCAGACCCAACTCTGATTTATTCCCAAGGCTATACTTTTAATCACAGCCAGTGTCTCAGACAGAGAATAATCAGGGGTTAAAGATGCCCATGTGTGACTCAATACATTCTTCTGCAGATTTTGCATCTTTAGAAAACCCTAAATCTTAGCTAATATTCAATAGCCTTACCCATCACTGTACATCTTATTAAGCACCTTAGTTGAACAAAGTCCCTAAGAATCGGCATGAGAACTCTCAAACAGCAGACTTGAGGATCTATGGCCTGAAAACATGTGGCACACATGTTAACACTCCTCTAGCAATGCCCCTCACAGACATTGCTAGTTGATCACAGAACCCTTACTGACAGAATTTGGATATAGCTTCATAATTCAGGCATTGCCAAATGAATAGAGTTGGCTAGAGAAATACAACCCAATGCCATACTGGTTTTATGCATTTCTGTATGACTGAGTGTTGCTATGCTCACTTTTGCAAAAATAAAAAACCATTATGATCAACTGTAGATTTTTCCTTAAGACGGCTTAAATGTCAGCCTAAGGTTCCAGAGGCAGCTAGGCAGTATGATCTGCAAATAAACCTTGGGACTTTAGTAGTACTTCAAAGCACAAGGATGAAGGAAGTTTATGTTTTCTAGCCATGGCAATCAGGTGTCTTTCTTTTTGCTGGTGGTTCCAGCAGTAGCCTCAAGAGGTACTATCAATCACTGTTTAGAGGAAACAGTAGAATTGTTATTTATGGCACAGACCACCCAGGTAGATAACAATAAACAGTTCTAGTCAACTGGCCACCACTTTTGGTTATCTGGGGGTGTGGAGGAGGGAGCATCCGGATTTAACTTACTGTCTAACCGTACTGTCTCAGCCTACTGAGATGCAGGAAAAGCCACCTACTCCACAAGGGACCATGTCAAAGTTTTCAAAGTCTCAAGATCAAACCCTGAGAAAATCCTATACTGCTGCTTGAAAAAAGCCTCAGGGGCTCCCCCGTCCTCCACTTCCACATGGGTGAGAACTGGTCATTGCCCCAGGCAAAAATCTCCGTTATCTCTTCTAAAACACAACCCTTTTTTGGATATACTAGAGACAAACTCTTTGGAACAAGATGGTGGAATGACTCCATTTCATGAGTGGCCTCAAATCATAAAATATCTGAAGCCTTGTCTACACAAGAGACTGGTTGGAGCTTATCACTTATTCTGCCTTCTCCAAGTCCTATCATC
>NW_017731757.1:1353148-1354471 GCF_001890085.2 Hipposideros armiger | reverse complement strand
CAAGAAGTCTTTTCAAAAATAGACTTTAATGGGTTATTTTGTTAGGATTAAACTCCTCACTTTGTAAGACTTGTTGGAATGGCAGGGAATACTTTCCCATCCAATGAAATAATACAATCACACGTGGTCCTGATGATATTTTTTGCCTGTTTACTATGTGCCAAACACAACAGTTAAGACCTTTCTAGGTATTGCTCTTTTGAAACACTCAGTAGCCCTATGTGTTGGCAACACTATTTTCTTTATTTAACAGATGGGAAAATTTGAGATCCAGGGAGGGTAAGACTTGAATCCCAAATTATCACGAGTCAGTAGATATTACTACAAAAATTAGCAAGCAGGAGCCACAGATGAGGAATCTAGAAGACTTAGCTATAAACGTAGGGATAAAGAAATGGTTAATTACAAATCCAGTGCTCAGAAAAAAGGGAAAATTTTAAATGTTTACCTTTGGAAGTGGGGATTCCACTTTCTTGGTTTTCTATTCATAGTTAACATTTAGTGACTGTGAACTTGGCTGCACATTAACAACTTCACATGTATTAATTCATTTAATTCTCACAATAGCTCTACTGAGTAGTAGTATTATCTTACTTTACAGATAGAGACACTGAGGTACAGAGAGAGGAAAAGAAACTTGATCCAGACTACAAAACATGTCAGGAAACACATGATGTTAGCTTTTATGATACATTCAAACTTGCCCCCAATATACAACCAACTTTTTATTGTCCAGGAAAATTCTTTTCACTTAACTGAGCCTAATTGGTCATTAATTTTTCCTCTAAATGCCCATACTCAAATAATTTCAGAGTTTATCAGCATGCCCAATGAAGTACAGAAAAGAAAAATACAATGAAATAAATTATTGACATTTCTGAGAAATCTAAGAGTTTTGATATGAAGGAAACAGCTTACAATGTCTAAAAGGTTTTTTGTTTTGTTTTTTTAATCATCTGAGTATACATTAATTTTTCCATCATTAGGATAAGTATTTAAAATGTCTTTCAAAGGCTAAAGATGATAATAGCAAAGACAATTTATCAGGTATTTACTATATGCACGGCACTGATTTAAGAGGTCTATGAATGTTCACTTAATCATCACCTCATTTCATGAGGTGATTTTATCTTGCGAAATGACCTTGGTTTAAAAACAGCAGATAGACTAGAAACTCAAGTTAATGGATGATGGGGTTTAAACACCCATCTTAATCAGAACAAGTATGATATCATGGTGTACAACTTCAGGTGATATGAATGAAATTCAACACATAGTGTCTGCCTGCTATGAAAGAGGGTTCAAATAGTGGGGACATGAAGA
>NW_017731757.1:1338704-1345518 GCF_001890085.2 Hipposideros armiger | reverse complement strand
TAATAACACAGCTCCAAAATGTATACAGCAAAATCTGACAGAACCTAGGAGGAACAGACAAACCCATACTCAGAGTTTATGTCAATAACTAATTGAGCAAACAGATAAATACCAATAGAGAGAAATAAAAGATTTGAAGGCCTGATCAACAGACTTAATCTAATAAGAAATATATAATACTGCAGCCAATAACTGAATACATTCTTTTCAAGTGCATGTATACTATGCTGTAAAGTAAATATCAACAAACTTCAAGGGACAGAAATTGTACAGAATATATTTTGACCTAAGTAGATTTAGCAAGAAATCAATAACAAAAAGGTAACTAGAATGTCACTAAATGTTTGGAAATTCAGTAATACATTTCTAAATAACACCTGGGGCAAAGAAATTACAATAAATTTAGAACATATTTTGACAGAAAAAGAAAATGAAATCTAATATTAAAATTTAAGGGCTACAATTAAACCTGTGTTTAGAGGTAAATTTATAGCTTTATTTATTACTTTTTTAAACAAAGGCTGCTGGGAATACATGGGAAATCTCTGTATCTTCCTCCTAATTTTACTGTGTACTTAAAACCGCTCTTAAAATAAAAAAAAAAAGGTCTTATTAAAAGAAGGCTGTAAGTCACGGATCTAAAAATCCACCTTAAGACAGAAAAAGGACAGCATATTAAACTAAATTATGCAGAAGAATGGAAATAAAAGTAGATAGTAATGAAACAGGAAAGTGATTTCCAAGGAGAAAATCAACAAAGCAAAAACTTGGTCCTTTGAAAGCACTAATGAAAGTACTCAACTCCCGCCAAGACTGACTGAGGAAAAAAGAGGGGAAAATTACCATTGTCATGAATTAAAAGGGGAGAACACAAGAGATACCACAAGCATTAAAAAGAGCATATAATAAACACTGTGCTAATAATTTCAAATTTTTTAATGAAAAAGACAAACTTCCTGAAAAATGATGTACAAAGACTGACAAAAGAAAAATAGAAAATCTGAATAATTCCATATCAATTTAAGAATCTGAATCTATATTTTAAAAATTTCCCACAGAACCTAATAAAACAATTTGATAGGGGGAAAAAAAATTCCCCCACAAAAGACTTTAAAGGCTCAGGTGACTTCACAAGTAGACTGTACAAAAAAAGTTTCACCAAATTTTCCCGGAGAACTTGACTCCAGCATTATCGTGATATAAAAACAGACAAAACATTAAAAGAAAGCAAAATTACAAACCATACTATTTTAGGAACACTAAACAATGTTATCAGTAAAGTGAATCTAACAACAAAAAAGGATGATACTTCACAACTGAACTTGGCAAGGCAAGTCCAAAATCTATAGGGCAGGCTGTTAGAAAGGGCAGGCAGGCTGAAACTCTTGGGCAGGACCTGACACTGTAATTCACCAGCAGAACTTCTTTTTTTTCCGGGAATCCTAACTCATACAGCCTTTCAATTAACTCAATCAGGCCCACCTAAATTATCTAGGATAATATTCCAAAAAGTCAACTGATTATGGACTTTAATGACATCTACTATATGTGTGTTTGTGTGTGTGTGTGTGTGTGTGTGTGTGTGTGTGTGAACACCTAAATTACTTTTAGATTAAATAAGTGAGGAATGTACTCTAGCCAAGTTGGTATATAAAACTGATCATCCCAAGGAGGAAAACACTTTCCATCTCTTTTGGGGATGCCAGCATAACTCTGACACCAAAAGCTGAGAAAATATTTCTAGGAAAGCAAATTATGGACCAATATCCTTCATGAAAAACAGATACAAAAATTCTTGACAAAATATTAATAAATTGAACACAGCTACATCATGACCAAGTGGAGTTTATTCCAGGAATATAAGGTTATTTTAACCTGCAAATATTTATCAGTATAAGTCACCACATTAAAAGAATAAAGGTAAATAATCATGATTATCTGAAGAGATGTGGAAAAAAATATTTGTCAAAATTCAACACCTATTCTTAATTTTTTAAAAAGTAAAAACTCTCAGCAAATTAGGAATTAAAGGAAACATTTTCAATTTTATAACAGATATCTACCCCCAAATTGGCAGTTAACATCATTGTTAATATTCCAAAATGTGGAGCAACTGGAACTCTTTTTTTTTTTCCAGCTNACCCATCTTAATCAGAACAAGTATGATATCATGGTGTACAACTTCAGGTGATATGAATGAAATTCAACACATAGTGTCTGCCTGCTATGAAAGAGGGTTCAAATAGTGGGGACATGAAGACTCACATGGCATAGGCCAAGACCTCCGAAGTTTACCATCTTAGCTGGATACAAACCCATGACCGTCTGCACAAGGCACAGAGTGCTACTGAAACACAGGGAAGAATACTGGACACTGTGTACAGGGTGCTAAGAAACTTATTACTGAATTTCACAGGCAGGTTCAACAGAAAGAGTAGCATGAATAATTTGCAGGTAGTAATCACAGTTAATGGAAATTTTGACCAAGAGGAAGGCGGGCAGCAAAGGTTAAGTTGCTTGCCTGCGTGAACACGAGTTATTCTGTGTCCCCTCAGCACCGGTACCTGCATCTTCTATCTGCCAGCCCAGGGAATTCCCCACCATGCCACCCAGGGCAGCGGGCCCAAGGCATGTCTCGGAGGAAAGGAAGGATTAGCAGGGTAATGCCTTACACAGACTTAGGTTATCATTTCACAGCTCTGCCAAATCAGTTTCTCACAGGATCCTCACCACCATCGTGTGAACGAGAAAAGAAAGAAACATCATTTCCATTTACAGATAAGCAACTGTGAAGCTGGAAGGTTAAGTGGTTGTCCCAAGTTCTCCCAGGAAGTTACTGGGTATTATGGAGAAAGCCAGGAGCACTTTTTAGTTAAAGAATCCGTGTCCACAGTCGCAGACAGAAGCATGGAAGGACACTTCCAGAACTGTAACTTTGTGGCTAGGAACCCCTGCGAATCACACTGCGTTAATTTGATGTAGACCCATGTGCTTTTACTGTTTCTCCCCTTCTCTACTGCGGTATTAATACAAAACTCAGAGTGAAGAGAAACGGAAATCTGAAAGAACAAATTCCAATCACAAATGGAGGAAAACAGGGCTGTCCAGCTTACTCCTTTTATACCTACAGACGAACAGTTTCTTACAGCTACTTGGTTAACTGATGCATCCCACCCTGCTACACCAATGAGGAAACCAAGATTCTTCCTTCATGTTCATGGGGAAGAGTCCTTCCAGCTACTTCTATGTCTGGTCTTAAGTGAAGTCACTAGCCTTGCCATCATTAGTTGACAGAAAAAAAGTGACTGTGGATTTTCTCTGCCTATTGTTTCTAAGGTCTATTATATTTGCATATGCAAATCTGAAATAAGATGGCAATAAACCTCATGGCTACGACAATTTTCCCCCAACTTTAGGCTTCCCTCCCAAAGATTGATAACCTCAGGGAAATGAAGGCAGCTCAACATTTTTTGAGATATTTTTTTTTGGCCATTTTATTATTCATTTTTATGTTTGTTTTTTTCCCCCTTCTTCTTAAAGAAGTCTTTTTAACATTTCTTATAATACTGGTTTGGTGGTGATGAACACCTTTAGCTCTTTCTTGTCTGGGAAGCTCTTTATCTCTCCTTCAATTCGAAATAACTTTGCTGAGTAAAACAATCTTGGTTGTAGGTCCTATTTCATGCCAATTCCTTCTGGCCTGCAAAATTTTTGTTAATAAATCAACTGAGAGTCTTATGGGAGCTCCCTCGTGGGTAACTAACTGCTTTCCTCTTGCTGCTTTTAAGATTCTCTGTTTTTAACCTTTGGTATTTTAATTATGATGCGTCTTGGTCTGGGCCTCTTTGGGTTCATCTTTTTTGGGACTCTGCACTTCCTGGACTTGTATGTCTATTTCCTTTGCCAGGTTAGGGAAGTTCTCTGTCATTATTTCTTCAAGTAGGTTTTCAATTCCTTGCTGTTTCTCTTCTCTTTCTGGTACCCCTATGATGCGAACATTGGCATGCTTAATGTTGTCCTAGAGGACCCTAAAAGTAGCCTTATTTTATTTTTATTCTTTTTTTTGTTTGTTTTTGCTGTTGATTGTTTTCCAAATTGCTGATTTGATCTTCTGGTTCATCTAATCTGCTGTTGATTCCTTCAAGTGTATTCTTCTTTTCAGTTATTGTATTCCTTTCTGACTAGCTCTATTTTTATGGTTTCTATGTCCTTTATATTTACTCTTTGTTGAAGTTCTCAACGAGTTTATCTATTGTTCCCCTAAGTTCACTGAACATCCTTCTAACCAATGTTTTGAACTCTGTATCTGGGAGACTGCTTGCCTCTATTTCATTTAGCTCTTTTTCTGGAATTTTCTCCTGTTCTTTCATTTGGGACATGTCTGTCTCCCCATTTTGGCTGCCTCTCTGTGTTTGTTTCTATGTATTAAGTAGATCTGCTACATCAATCAGTCTTGGCAGAGTGACCTTATGTGTTACGTGTCCTGTGAGGACCTATGGCACAATCTTCTTGGTCAGTTGAGCTGGGTGCTCCAAAAGTGTTTTTTTGTGTGGATTGTGTGTGCCCTCCTGTTGTAGTTGACTCCTGGTTGCTGTTGGCATGTTGGCAGTGGGTGGTGTTGATCCTCTGGCTGACAGGCCACAACCACAGTGGATGAGCTGTTGTGCAGGGTCTGACCCACAGAGCAAGATTTACCCTAGTAGGGGCTCTGGTGCCTGCCGAGACCTTTGGGTATGTTGTTTGTCGAGCTAATCAGATGGTGCTATGTTGTTGTCTGAAGCCAGCCACCAGGTGTGCTGTTCTGGGGCCTCTTAGGAGGGGCTCCAGTGCAGGCCAAGGTCAGCCACTGCCTGTGCCTGGCCCAGGGCCACCTGGTCGGAGCTACAAAGTGATCCCTGGTTGGTAGCTGCCTGTGCTGGGCCCAGAGACATGTGGGAAAGGCTACACTGTGAACTGAGGCTGGCTGCCACAAGTGCCAGGCCTGGGGCCACTCAGCAGAGGCACAGAGCATGCTGAGGCCAGTCACTGCCTGCCTGGGGCCTGGCACCTCTGAGAGTTTTTTAGGAAAGTCTGCAGCGTGGGCCAAGGTCAGCTGCCTGGGAAGAACAGCTGCTGAATGAGGCTTGGGTAGTGCACGAGTTGGGTGGGGGCAGGGTCTCAGGAAGTCACCAGTGTGGGGTGAATGGTGTTCACCAAGTCAATGCAGATTCATATTTGGTGCCCACCTGAGCCTGCAGGATGTGCATGTGTGTGGGGGGGAGGTCTCAACATAGCAACAATAGCACCCACCTGTGCCTGCAGGCTGTGTGGGAGGAGGGCTCAATATAGGAATAATGGCAGTTGCTCTTCCAGCCCTTGCCCTGAGGCCACACAGTTCAGTTTCTCCCCATATGTCTCTGGTGCCTTTCAAGCTGCTGTTCCTTTGCTGGAGCTCAGGATGAGTGTGACTGAGTGAGTCTGTGTGCAGGTGCTTTAAGAGGATGTCTGGGTTTCCAGCAGCCCTCCATCTCACCCAAATAGAATGACCGCTGATTTTTCAGCCAGATGTTGTGGGGACTATTCTTCCTGGTATTCACTGGTGCTCCAAGCTGGGAAGTGCAGTGTAAGGCTGGGAGCCCTAGTCCCTCAGAGGGAACCTCCACAGCTGAGGTATTTCTCCCGATTCTCAACCACAACACATAGGTTTGAGACCAGCCTGGTTTGCATCTCTGCTTCTCCTACCATTCCCAATGTGGCCTCTTCTTTATATCCTTAGTTATAGGAGTTCTGTTCAGCTAATCTTCAGGTGGTTTTTCAGGGTGACTGTTCCATAATTATGATGTGGTCATGAAAGGAGGTGAGCACTGCGTTTACCTACTCCATCATCTTTACTGGAAGTTCTCAAGATGCTACTTTTCTTACTCCATATGCTTTTTCTATTGCAAGATTGCTTCTTCTTCATGAAGACTTACTGGCTCTGACATGGCTGAGAATTCAGAGAGACTTAAGTAAAAATGTGGTGAACCTGTTAAGTCAATAAAACCAAACCAAATGCCTCCTTACCAGATTATTCAATATTTTCAAAAGAGAAGATCGATTTGACATATTATATTTTGTGCATCATGAACTGGTTTTGATAGCAAGGGAAATTCAAAAGCTAGATTTTGTACACCAGTGAATCCCAGGAAATTCAACTACGTCTACTTCAGGTTGGCCTTCTTGGTGAGCAAGCATCCTGATCTGGATGTCAAGATAACTAAGGTAGAAGACCATGTTACCACCACATATGAAGGGGATTTCTAATGTGCACCTCTCATTCTCAGAAAGAATGCTGTCCTGTGAGCAGCTATTTCTGACAAACCACACTGGCATCTAAATGAATACTAATGAGGTATACAAAGGAAAGAGGAGAAATGCTTATGAAAAATGCTAATGGTTTTATTTTAAAACCTGCCCAATGAAAATAATTTGAAAAATAAGACATTGCTTTATTGCTAGTACCTAATGGATAATTCCTCATTATTCTGAAGAAATTCCACTATTCTCTGGATTTAGCTGACAACTAAAACAATGTTGGTTACACCAGCCTCCCAAATACCAATAATGGATAATATTTCATGAGGTTTGCCATGTGTCCATCCTCTTAAGTATTTCACATGCATTATTTAGTTTCTCACATCAAATCTCAGTAGGTGATCCCTCCATTACCATCTCCATTTATCAAGCAGGAAACTGACGCTCAAGAAAGGTTTAGTAATTTGCGCAAAGTTAAATAATTAAGTCATTTTGACCTCAAGCCTGTTTTTAAAATCTCTGCATGATACTGTGTCCCATA
>NW_017731757.1:1335549-1338159 GCF_001890085.2 Hipposideros armiger | reverse complement strand
ATTTCCCTCAGAAGTCTCTTCCTCTAGAATTAACATTATATTTTAATATTAAAGACTTTAACGTATTCCTTTCACAAGCACATTTTTAAGTACAAGGACCTGTTTGCCAGTTTATCATTTAACTACCAAACTGCTTACAGTCCTGTAGGAATTCCTAGGTATCTACCCACAATTTACTTTAAACTTAATTTCATAAGATTCTGTTCCTGCTAGTCTTTGTGAAGCTTGTGCCAAAGAACAGGTTTTCTATAAACAGCAGTAAAAATGTATTCTTCTTATTCTATGCAAATAAATATGTAATCCATACTTTTGGCTCACTCATTATTTGAACTCTCACTCGTTCGCATACTTATATTAGGTTATGCATAAAATGAAATATGTATTTAATCTTAGGGCCACTTAATCAGCAGACAGTACTTTTATTATTTGTTTACAGTATTAAAAAACAAAATCAGTATCATTAATACTGCTAAAACCTCAAAGGCATTTCAAAGCTTTTAATTCTGCTGTCAGTCAGGCTCTAAAGAATTCTGTTCCAAGTTGTGATAAGTACAAATCATCCAGATTGCCTTAAACTATTACTGATTTTGCAGAAGATATGACTTAAGTGCAATAAACAAAGCAAGACTCACTTCTTGGCAAGAAAACACGGCAAGATTTTCTTCTGATTTAGAGAGAAAGAAAAAATGATGCCTAGTTTTTGATCAGTAAGCTGTTTACTGATGTGGGTGTAGGAGTGTCTTCTACCTATTTATTCTGGAAACACATGAGATAAAAAAATAATTTTTCAATGAAATGACTATCACATAGACGGTGCTGTTGGCTAATACAGAATTCTTGTGGAGGCAGTAAAATTGTGAGGAGGCTATCCAAAATTCTAAAAGTATTAAGAAATAAAAATGTAATTCCTGTCAAATAATACTCATGACTCTTCGATTACAGGATAAACAGAAGCAAAGGGGAAAATATGAAAGACTCTTAAAGATAAGCTCTTAAAACTTACTTAATACCGACCTAGGGTTAGTATTAAAGCTGCAGGGGTAAGTTATGTGTTGATGTGGCACCTTGCATATCTTAGGGAGTTCATAGATCAACTCTGGTTCCCAGATCCCTCCTTGACCACCTCTGTTTCTTCTGACCTCACTCAACTCAGTTAACTCTGTTAAATCAAAACTTTACAGAACATTGGTGTGTCTTACTTGTATGAAGAGATCTATGCAAATTCTAAGACTAACCTTTTCTAAACTTGTCCTTTACTTGGGATACACTCATCACTCCTTTTATCCCTCATTTGGCTGCCTCAGATCTTTTCACGTCCCCACCAGCTCTAGGACCTACGCATCCTTCAGTCAGCTCTTACTCCTGAGACCTGGCTAACTCCACTGAAGAACGGAATGGTGAGTGGTGTTTAGCTTAGAATTTGTTGACCAACACAATAGAAAACATTAGAGAAATGAAGTATACTTCTTCCATCCTTTGTGATCAGCATATCGTATTGATCAATAGCTTCCTTTTTACCTTTTCTAAGTGTTAGAGCTTATTACAAAATTTAAGGCTGGAGTCCATCTACATGTTACTTTTAAAAGGCACACCTTAAAAATAAGGGCACATAAAAATGGAAATAAAAGCTTGGAAAAGGGTATGCCATGAAAACATTAATCAAAAGAAAGCTGGAGTTCTATCTATGCCACTATAAACATAAAAACTTCGTGTTAGGAAGCATTCCTAGAAATAAAGAATAACATTTCATAAGAATAAAGGGCCCAGAAGACAGTAAAAATCTCTAAATTTATATAGGCCTAATAACACAGCTCCAAAATGTATACAGCAAAATCTGACAGAACCTAGGAGGAACAGACAAACCCATACTCAGAGTTTATGTCAATAACTAATTGAGCAAACAGATAAATACCAATAGAGAGAAATAAAAGATTTGAAGGCCTGATCAACAGACTTAATCTAATAAGAAATATATAATACTGCAGCCAATAACTGAATACATTCTTTTCAAGTGCATGTATACTATGCTGTAAAGTAAATATCAACAAACTTCAAGGGACAGAAATTGTACAGAATATATTTTGACCTAAGTAGATTTAGCAAGAAATCAATAACAAAAAGGTAACTAGAATGTCACTAAATGTTTGGAAATTCAGTAATACATTTCTAAATAACACCTGGGGCAAAGAAATTACAATAAATTTAGAACATATTTTGACAGAAAAAGAAAATGAAATCTAATATTAAAATTTAAGGGCTACAATTAAACCTGTGTTTAGAGGTAAATTTATAGCTTTATTTATTACTTTTTTAAACAAAGGCTGCTGGGAATACATGGGAAATCTCTGTATCTTCCTCCTAATTTTACTGTGTACTTAAAACCGCTCTTAAAATAAAAAAAAAGGTCTTATTAAAAGAAGGCTGTAAGTCACGGATCTAAAAATCCACCTTAAGACAGAAAAAGGACAGCATATTAAACTAAATTATGCAGAAGAATGGAAATAAAAGTAGATAGTAATGAAACAGGAAAGTGATTTCCAAGGAGAAAATCAACAAAGCAAAAACTTGGTCCTTTGAAAGCACTAATGAAAGTACTCAACTCCCGCCAAG
>NW_017731757.1:1326004-1331454 GCF_001890085.2 Hipposideros armiger | reverse complement strand
AACAAACACTGTCGGGTTTCCAATTAACCTGGGTGCTCTGGCATTGCCCCAGGCAGAGGCAAAAGCCCAGCAGAGCCACACTGAAGCCCAACATGGCACAAGGAAGCCTGCCCCCCTAACCCTGAGAGGCTGAAGCCAATGCTGGGTGGGAAGCCAGGGGAGAGGAAGAAGGCCTCTCCCACAAGGACTCTTTCAGGTGACCACAAATAGAAGACAGAACTCTAACTACACTAAGATCCTTTTCAGGGAGCAAGCATGGGCACAATTCAGAGGCAACCACCATGTGCGTGTAACACAAACCAGATTATCAGCCTTGCTTATTTTCAGTTAAGACCACCAACTGGAAATGATGACATCTTCAATGCAGAGAGGCACGCACACACATTCTTGTTTTCCCTTAAAAGTACGTGGTGAGCAGCCACTTACCTGCTCAGAGACCTTGGATGAGGCCAACTGTCTTTAGGTTCCAATACAAATTCCTTAGACAAGTTTCCAAGGGAATGTAAAATGCAGACCCTGATTCACCTTGAGCCCTACATAAACCATATGTTCCAGCCATATGGCTTACAGGTTAAGATGTGCATCAAGCTACTTGACTTGAAAGGGTTACATATCAACAATGTAATGGGCTCCTTGAAGGTATGTGTGTACTTATGTCTACACATGCACATATAATAAAGCGTTGACAAGTTCTGCTGTCTGCAATCAAATATACTAGACTCCTATTCTCACTACATAGAAAAGAATGCTATCATCTACAATATAAATATAAAATCTTGGAATTGGTAGTTTAGATACTCTATTGGTAGTATTTCAGAGTATTCAAATTTCAAACTACTACTTGGACATTCTGTTTAAACCATAAGGTATATTTTTTTGCATAAAAATGATAGATTTATTATATGCAGCTTGTACTTTATTTCTAGTAAAGAACAATTTAACTTTTAACTTTAGCACAGTTAAGCTATTTTCTATAAGGAATGCATTTCCAATTACTAGTATTAATACAATGTAAAATCACCCCATGTTCATGAATTTTTAAAGTTATGCTTCTATTTTTAAATAAAACCTCAAGAAATATGCATTTGCTTCCATCACAGCCAATTCTTCTTCTTGTTTACACAGTAGTACTACATAGCCATATATGTCTCACCTCAAACAAATGTGCACCAAATTTTGTGTAAATATGGTATTCTCTACTTCTTGAGCTTTCTGATGCTCAGCCCTCAAAAATATTCACCATTTCTGTGGTGCTAGGGTTTGAGACCAGGATTATCCTAAAATCAAGGATGAAAGTTCTTGAAAATAGTAGTCCATAGACTAAATTTTACCAACCTGCAAAAATTTCCAAAAGCATTTTTGGAGAGGTATGCTTGCATTGAATGAACTCTAAAGCCAGAAAAAACTTAAAAGGCTAGTACCACAATTTCAAGAAAGTTTATATCTCAAATACCATGGGCTTATGTTATATGAGCACTTCTATGACTTTTGCTGGAGAAGAGGTATAGACACTGGGTGATCAATAATTTAAATATTATTAGATTCCACCTGGGATCTCCCTCAAGGAGAATCCTCTGGTGTGATCAAAACACAAGAAGGAACAGTTTGCTTCTCCCTCATGAACATAATGAGTAAGGTGTAAAAATAAAAATCTCCAATCAATCGCTTACTAGCTGTGTGATCCTGGAAAAATTGTATAACTTCCCTGGGCCTCATTTCCCTCACCTGTGAAACTAGCATGATAAACTATTTGCATCTCGTCAGGTTGCTGGGAAGGTAAAACAAGAGGTTATACAAATAAAGGATTTTACAGTGGGGCTTGGCATCCAGAAAGCAATCTCTAAATGTTAGCTAGGATTACTGTTATGTACGGGTAAATGTGGACCACAAAAGACTTTTACCTTCTACACTAACTTTGGAACTCCTAGGTAAGAGCAATTCTAATGTATTTACAAAGTCAAGACATCTAAAGAGAAAAATTGAGTCAACTGAGCTTTGTGAAAAAATCCTACATCATACCTGTTTTCATATTACCTCAGCCAGGTACAACCTGGTGTCTGGGGGCCACTGCCATAAAAGACGACCACCCTGATGGCTGACAACCATTTCCCCATCTGTGGGCTGGCTCAATACAATCTGCATGATCTTAATGGCTGAAAAGCTAAGTACTGATCTGCGTCGGTTTGCATCGTTATGCAATGGATGAGGGGATACCACAGAATACAGCCTGGGGCTTGCCTTCAAGGGGTTATGCATATATTGGCGATATAAGATATTAAAAAATTATTTAAAAACAACTCTATGAGAAGTGTAAAAGTCAGTATAAGATTTTGTTTTCAATCTAAAACATAAACATAATATTTTTTTTTTATGCTTAAAATGTTCCAGTGGTTTCCCAGTGCATCCAAAATAGAACCCAAACCCCTAAACCTCAATCTGGGAAGCCTATGGGGTCCAGTCCTGCCTATGTCTCCAGTTCCCTCTTCATCCTCTCCACTTGGTCTTCTCTCTCTGGGAACATGTCACTTTGTTCCTATCTTGAGCCCTTCCTTGCACTTGTTCCTGCTCCTCAGAAAGAGCACCCGCCCACTCACCCCCAGATCTCTTTTGCTTGGCTGTTTCCTTCTTTATTTCTCAGACTCAAATGTCACCTCTTCTTTGACCACCATGTTTTAAGCAGTCACCACTAACACTTTCCTTTCCTTAACACACTAGCAGTCTACTGGAATTACCATATATTTAGCTGTTTACTGTCTTTGGCACTGGAATTCAAATTCCTAGAAGTCACTATCTAGTTCACTGCTCTACACACCGAGTCCTAGAAAAGTACCTGGCACATAGGAAGTGCTCAATAAATACTGACTGACTGGCTGGCTGGCTGTAAATGAGGCTGAAATGAAATATGCTCAGCTCAGAATTTGGTCCACTGTTATAGGATACTTTCTTCTTCTTCTTTTTTTTTTTTTTTTTTTNCAATTCCACTTCTAAATATTTGATACGAGAAGAATGAAAATACATGTCCACATAAACACTTGTGCAACAAGGTTCATTGCTAAAAACTGACAACATCCCAAATGTCCATTAACTGGAGAACAGATAAATAAATTGTGGTATCTTCATGCAATGGAATATCACTCAGAAAAAAACAAAACACCGAAACATCCAACAACATGGATGGATCTCAAAAACATGCTGACCAAAAGAAGGCAGCTACAGAAAAACATACTGTATTGATTCCAGTTACATATATGTAGCCCAAGAACTAGAAAACTCATCTATGTAGACAGAAATCTGGGAGAAGTGTGAGGGTGTGGAAATTGACTACAAAGGAGCAAGAAAGACTTTTTAAGGTGATAAAATGCTCTTTATCTTGTTTTGGGTGGTAGTCACAGGGATGTACACAATTATCAAAACTCATTAAACAAAAGAGTTTATTTTATTACATATAAACTATACCTCAATAAATATATCAATAGGTTAAAAACAAAGGCACCATTCCTATTCCTTTGGTGGTGATCAGATAGGCGTTGGCCACATGTAAAATACACAGCCACAATGTCACATGGTGATTTTCTTGGGTACCCTGGGGGTAGGGAAGTGTGCAGAGCACATGTGAGGGCTAACAGTATTGTAACTAGCCTGTGTGCCTCCAACAAAAATGACTCTTGAGTAACATTTGACATATCTACAATGCTAGAGCTGTACGTACTATCTGCTCGGAGACTCAATGCAGATGATAAGCCATGAACACTAAATCGATGCAGCCAGAGAAAGGCTACAAGAAACAAGTTTGTCATGAAACTCACAAGCAGAAGACAACCAAAGGACCGTAGAGATTATACTTAAGTACGTTCCACATCGAATCTAAGATGGATACAGCCATATATAAAATAGCAAGTGCAAGAGTTTACTAAAATTGAAGTTCTCCAGCCCACCCCTTTCTTGTTCATCTTGTCAAGAAAACTCCTAGAGTAGATAGGATTCAATGAATGTAATCAAGAATAGCATACGCAGGCTCTAAAGGTTCTCAAAGTAAGTAAATATTTAGCCATTTTCCTCTCCCCAGCAACGACTGTCAATTTTATCATTCCTAAAGGTGCCAGATAGCAAGGAAAGAAAGCCCCGTGAGTGGCCACGATTGTTTCCAATGGACATCATCCAATAATGCCATAATGCAAAGTTCTATGCTCTGCACAATACCACCAAGCTTGATAAAAATGAGATATGTATTTTTTTTTCTTTTAGATCTTAATTAGCTTCTTATTAAAGTACAAACATTATCATTGGAGCACACATGCTGGGACAGACAAATTGGAACACTGGTTGCCAGCCTGGGAGGATCCCTGGTGATTAACTGTCACCATGCTGATGTGGATGGTGAGTGTGCTAACCATCATGCTAGAAAAACCCAACCATCTCCTCTTTCATTTAAAAAAAAAAAAAAAGGTAAAAGAATCATATGAGTGGGCCTGCGTGAATCATATCACCCTGATCTCAGAATCCCGAGGGTCAAGTGTTTGTAAATATTTCCAGTAACCCATATCATCAATTCTCCTTTCTATTAACAAAGAAACCCACTTTAACTTGGCAGTTCGCATGAATCATTATCTCTGGGACTGGCATTTTCATGGAATATTCCGTCCTTGCAAATGCTCTGACTAAAACGCTTTTGTTGATTTTGAAAGCGTGAAAACACTGTGATTCAGTTAAAATGGATGAGTTTACTTTTAAAGAGTCAGTAAAACAGAGATCTTTCAAATGAGGGCAAGGCAGCCTAACTAACAATCTCTTTTGTCCAAGGGGGATTTGAGGGAGGGAGTGGGGGAAGGGGTCAACACACCATAGAAATCTCAAAATGACAAAGTCATTGTTCGGTGAAAGAGGCTGGAATGCTTTCTACACACTTTCTCTGACATCTCCACACAATGAAATGCAAGGGTCAGTGGTACTGAGACAAGCAAAGGCAGTTCCACTCTTTTGCTTCTGTAAAAGCAAGTGACCCAACCTATTATACCCAAGTCTTAGGCTCGCTTTGTTCTGGATATCCAGATGCAGCAGCTTTTTCTTTCGCGCTCCCCCTCTGGAAAGAAATAACTGAGGACACCGCCTTCACATTTTCTTTTTCTCGGGCATTTTCACTTCATAAAGCTGCAGTCAATGTGTTTTGTGTGTGGTGAGGAGGGAATGACACGTTCCACGGTGGTCCCCATCACTGCCTGCATTGGTGGCTCAAGTAGCCTCAGGATTAGCCCTTTGTGTTCCATGAAAGAATATGAAAAGTCAGTTATTTAAGCTCAGTCAAGCTGTTGATTTTTTTTTTTTTTTGGATGAGGGGTGTGGGGAAGAAAGGTTTTGCAATTCAGTTTTCCTCAATAAATTACAGCATTTTGCTGAGGGCAGCTGTGTGTGAGTTCACATGCTCAGAGCAGTCCAAAATTAAAAAAAAAAAA
>NW_017731757.1:1242180-1322244 GCF_001890085.2 Hipposideros armiger | reverse complement strand
AATACTGACTGACTGGCTGGCTGGCTGTAAATGAGGCTGAAATGAAATATGCTCAGCTCAGAATTTGGTCCACTGTTATAGGATACTTTCTTCTTTTTTTTTTTGTAGGGCATAGAGATTTTGTTATTGCAGAATATAGTGATCAAGAAAAGCTTCACTAATGGGGAAGAGAAACTTCTGCTGATCCTTAAAGGATGAAGAATTAATAAGGCCCATTTGAGGAGGGGCTAAATGTGTGCAAACACACACACACACACCCAGGACCACTTCAACAGTCCGTCTAGTGGGCATGTCAAGTTTCTTCCCGGAAGTTGTAGTGAGATTAGATTTAAGGGCTAAGAAATTTGAATTTTACTCTCCAGGCATGGGTTCCTTTGTAACACAAATCACCAGCCAATGAAGCAAAACCAATCCATTTAGATATATATTGCAAGATAGTGTTTCATTGTGAGAAAAGGCTGTTGAGTCCCTGCTCCAGTGTTATGGGACTGCTCCACAGCTAATCTCAGACAAAGTCAGAATCTGATGATCTCTTGAAGGGTCTCACCCTTTTATGACATATTAGATTCTCTGGTTCAGGGAAAAAAAGTATACTTAAGTTCCAAAATAAGCAAATATACTGGCATTTGAAGGCAAGGAGCAAAGATCTCAGAGGATCATGGGCAGGTTAATCTATGCACCATGGTATTCATAAGGCAAAGACAGAGGAAACAAAGAAATTATAAAAGGTAGGTCTTTCTTATAATTATAAAATGTTAAATGATCTAAGATCTCATTTGAGGGAATGGGAAAGAATAAGCTGAGGAAAAGTATACAGAATAAACGCTTCAGAAGTATCATAAAAATAAAATGATCAAGCATCTTTTAAGGTTTATCAAATATACCAAGGATAAGCAGAATCATTAAAAATGAGTCCTACATCCTACATCCTTTTAAACAAAACGGAACAACTCTCTTCAAGCTCCTTCCCACTCTCAGCTGATGACAGAAGAGAACGGTTCCCCCAAGTGGAAATTTGGCTTCCGGAAGCACTTCCTGCCCCACCACCCACAGTGGTCTTTTCTTCTCATCTTGGATCAAAGGTCACTTCCTAGAAGCTTTGCTGTCTGGGAGAGGCTCCCTAACTGCCTTTAGCTCCTACCCCCAGTTCACCTTCGAGGACTTCCTCTGTGGCACTCTAGCATTCCAAACTCAGCAAGGGATGCATTTCTGGATGTTTCCCTCCCCTTGAGAAGCTTGAGGAGATCTATGAGGAGAGGGCTTCATGCCTTACTCACCACTGTGTCTCAGGATCTCAACTCTAATGCCTCTTTAGAGTTGGGAGAGAGGGCCATACCACCTACCACCACCATCATACACATAAACTAAAAAACACAAATGACCCAGAGACTCCTCCCCAGAGCCTACATTCCAAATGGGCCATCCTCTGTGGGTCACGCTCCTTCAAAGAGTAGTCTGCCCTCATCTCGACTTCCTCCATCCCCTTTGATTTGCAGCCTTTGTAACCTGGCCTCCTATCCTAAACCTGCTCTGGATTAGACACCTTCTAATAGCCAAACCCAACTGACAACTTTCTGCTCACTGTCTCTCTTGCATTGAACACACCTGTCCTCCTTTGGTTTCCCCAACACTGATTTTCCTCCTCTCTTCCTTGCTGTTCATTCTGTGTCTCCTCTCTACCTGGCTTCTGTCTCTGTTTTCTCTGTAAATATCGAGGCTTCCGTAAAATTCTTATCCTGGGCCCTAAAAATGCTTCACTCTCTGGGCAGTTGTATCCACCCTCACAATTCAACTACTACCTGTTCAATGAAGAATACACAGGCTCTACTCTCATCCCAGGTCCCTCTCTCCCTACAACACCAGCCCCATACTTCCAACTACCTACAGGGGGCCTCCACCTAGAGGTCCCATAACTTCCTCAAGATAGCTGAACGGCAGAGCTGGGGTTGGAAATTAGATTTGTCTCACGCTAAAGCCTTATCCATTCTCCTATACAATATCCTTCCTATTATAACTTATCACACAGCGTTGTAATTGCTGACTTTCTATCTGTCTCTCCCAGGAGAGAGTGCCTCATGGAAGACGGGAATTAAATTGCATTCAACTCCACATCCCGAAGCCCAACATGGTACCTAGCACACAGGACACAATAAAAGCTTGTCAGATGAATGAAGATAAGAGCGTCATCTCGTTCATTCCTACATCCCAGCACATAGTAAGAGTTCAATAAGAGATTGGTGGATAAAACAAAAAGGAAGATGCTATAGAAATGAGAAATTGAAAAAAATTAAAACTCCATATTAATGGAGAATAAAAATAATGTTTTTTTGGGGGGAGGGAGAAGCTTCAAGATTTTCCATTATCTATCTAGTTGCAAATATGTTCACAAAACAACATATCTACCCATCAAATACTACAATTGTATTTGTATTGTTAATATTATTAATCATTAAATTAATTTTAGTCATCAATACAATTAAATTTAAAACATTTTATTAAAATATTACAAATATTACATACATATGTCACCTTTATTAATTAAATCAATCACTCTTTAGAAAATCAAGACTAGATTTATGCTGCTGGTATTAAGAAATCAAACACTTAAAAATGTGAATTTTAATTACGGCTTCTATATTTTGTTCCTTTGTTTGTTTACCCAAATACATTATGGTTTGAAGGCCAAAGTCTAGAAAAAGAATTCTTCCTTGCTGATTTCTCATGTGTGAGGTCTAGATGAAGATCTTTATACTATTTGTATTTTAATCCCTATTTTCATAAAGATATTTAGTTTTAACATGTAAAAAACTATGTTCTAACTTGTGACTTGGTTTTTAAAAATATTGTTAATACTCAAAGCTTTTATGATTTTTGAAAAACAAACAAACAAAACGTGTTTGAACACTACTTTGATAAGCCAGATGTGTACTGCCAGCCATTAGCTAACTTATCTGATAAGCCCAGGGCTGCCCTGAGGTAACCTGTAGGCTGTTGTTATTTTGTATTGTGTAAGTTATTTATTTCCTATGATATACTCAAAAACTTCCTCACTTCTGACCTAGCCTTCCAAAATTCCTCATTGGTCAAAAATTGACCTTTCTTCACTCACTACAGTTCTATACCTGTGTCAATTCAGGCTCCAACATACCACCCATTAGCCCCACTATCCCTGTGAATTTCTCACTCTAATGCAGGACAACAGTAAATGACACATATTTTCAAAATTAGCTATGTCACTGTATCACATTAGCATGGATATAAAGAGCTAACTATCCCAAAAACCAAAACTAAACTAAACAAACCCCACAAATGTCTACACACGTACAAGTCTGTTGAATTCCAAGGAAGAAAGTTAAGGTAAATAACCTCTATCTGGCAAGCAAATTTGCTCACATTTGAAACAGAATTTTCTTATCTCAGTCACTTGGTCAGAGGAGTAATAAAATCTCCCCCTGATTTCTGACTTGCTTCTCTAGAGGATATCAACTCTAGCTGTTAGGGTGTGAACGGAGGGTTCTGTTTCCAGGTCTCTCTCTCAATTCCTCAGCATCAGACTCAACTGGAAACACAAGTTCTAACCCAATGGTCCACATCTCTGAACTCTTACTTACAAAACCAACAAAACTATCATTGTCTTACAGAAAAAGGAATCAAACACACATGCTCTGGATTAAAAAGTTCACATGGATAAATGCAATTACATTAGTTCTGTATCTATTTCGTTTTAATGCTCCAGAAAAGCATGAGTCTACGCGTATCTTTAGTAAGAGAAAAACATTAAGCAGGACAGTCTTAGTTTGAATATTATGATAAATGGAAAGCTTAACACCCTTTTCATTCAAGTATCTAATCGATTTGCATCCTATTTGTTACTATAAATCCTGCCACATTCTTTCTGGCTTAAGAACACTAGATGATGCGTGGATTGGTAAGGACCACACCTCCTGCAAGATAACACCAAGGGTAACGTCTTCCCAAGGAAATTCCCAGCCTTTTCAAAGCTCAATTGTTGCAATCAATTCAGCTGTTAGGTTTAGAAATACATTCTGCGAGCTTCTCTGAGCATAGGAGGAGCTTTTGGTCATGAGGACTGTTACCCAAAGAATCTGATGAGAGCCATTAAAATCAAGGGCCTCCCGGTGTCAGGAGCCGCTTTTGCTAATAACGTTAAAAGCAAAGGCAGACAGACAATTTTTTTCTCTCTCAATTCTGAGAGGGGCTAACAAAACTCTTTACAAGAGTTGATGAGTTAGAGATGAGGCCTAAAACTCATTTCCATGTCAGAGTCCCATGCAATTGAGAGGGTGCTACTGCTCAGGTAGTTAATATTCATAATATCTGCATGTTTTACCTGACTAGTACTTCCACTTTGAAAATTTATTAGAGGATTGAGTCAAAGCAGACCAAATGTCCTTTAAAACACTAACAACCCCTGCCCCTCAAAATAAAAACTCCAAAAGTAGATCTACTACATAAGCACAGCCATAAGGTGAGTCAAGCTGATTGTCATTTTGACCTTGCTTTGCTTTAATTCAGGAATCTATTTAGAAATGTAACGAGCACTCCTCTTCATTCGGCTCAGCTAGCAGAGCTAATAGGCTTCTAATTAATTTCCAGAAGATGGCTGTTATAGCTAACAGGTTTTAAACATTTGGTTGATTGGGGAAAATGAATTGAATATAATGTATTTGATTTGGAAAATTAGTTTTCATTCTATGTGCTTACCATAATAGTGTTTATTTTAAGTTTACATGATTCCATTAAGAGTCCCAGAACACCACCAGGTTGTTTTCATCCTGACAGTCCTATCCAACTTAAAAAAAAAAAAAAATCAATTTACATTTTGATTTTTGTTGGCCTTTATTTGAGGACAGGTTGAATTCATTTTTGTGGCTTTAATAAAAATCTTTGCTTGCTAATATAGCAACAGGCCCAAATACTTCAAAATGATCCCTGTGATACCTCAGTCAAAAGCTCCACTCATCGAATGCAAATCCTCTGGAAAAAGGCTTCTGTTCACAAAGTAAGATGAACCAGTTACTTCATTGTTTATGAAGTTTCACTTGATTCCTCCTGACAGCCATTTAAACAATGAATGTTGGGAAATGTCCCTCAAAGAATCAACAACAATGGCCGGGATCAGAGCTTTTCTATTTAGCTAGTACTATTTTTAAAAGGAGAAAATATTTCTTCCTGAAGGGATTATGGGACGCCTTATTAAAGACACCTGCACACAAAACAAGTGACAATAGATCTTCATCATAATTGATAACTGAGTTATCCTTTATTACAAAAGCTCCTTTCTTGGAGACAATAACATCAAGATTTACCTTTGCTATGAGATTCAAGGAATCAGCTAATTGGGACTACTGGTATTCAACAATGATAAGATCCACCAAGATTGAATGAGAGGATAATAAAAAGACCCTTGTCTCTCAGGTTAAAGAACAGCGAGGCTAGAATTTTCTCTCCTCAGGCTGAGGATGTTTTATACTGAAATCAGGTAGCACCTATCACTGTCTCTCCATCTATCCTGCAAAAATATATGAGGGATTCTACTTATGAGGGCGAACTTCGTGCTAAGCACAGGCCGGCCAGCTTTGGACACTCAACCTTGGCCTACCTGGCTGTTGCAAAGAAAGAGAACTTTTCACAAAATCTTCTCAAACTGATTATCAATCACATCAAATGTGACACTGTTTTAATGGAAGATTGCTTCTTAGAGATAAATGACATAGCTAAACGCAGGAGGACACATTTATAAAAATAAGCCTGCAGAAGAGAAAAGAAAATCAGACATCTTTGTTTGCAGTGAAAGTACTGTACCTGAGTCTCAGCTTACTTCCTGTTGGTAACAGTTGATACCTTTACCCATGAGCTATGATGTTTGAAGTCAGATATTCACTGCTGGCATTTCTGTGTGACTAACAAGAATGCCTGTAATCATCTCAGGCCTATTACTGATTTCTCTGACATAGCTAATTTCCCAAATTAAGTAATTCTGGCTCCTTTTATAACAGTGGCTCCAGAAGAAATAAAAAGATAAAAAAATAAGAGGTGGGCCCATCGACATCAAACCATAATTGCACACCCCAACTGTAGGTAGCATTTCTACTTCCTGGCCTTAAAATGAGTTCATGAGTCTACTGTAAACTGGCACTTAGGAAAAGTGAAAAAGGTTCATGAAGTATTAGCAACAGCAGCTGCAATCTTAGAATATGGGCAGCTTTTGATTAATGCATTTCATTTCCAAAATACACACTTAGAAATGAAGAAGTCCTCCAGCCTGCATCACTAAAAAGTAGACAGAATTAAACAACAGAAACAACATGCCACAGGAGCAACAGTACTAAATGAGGAGATGAGAGATGAGGTGACCCAACGATATTCTTTAAAACCTCAAGATCACAGACAAAACAAATGCTTTATACAAGGTATTTCTGTGGGATTGCTGGTTTTCCTTAAAAAAGACACCTTAAGACTTAGAGCAATCAATGTGTGAAAGAAAAGCTGCCTAGAAAAACAAAAAGGACATTTCTGAGATGACTTTGATCCTGTACTCAAATTATTGGCTTAAACGGACTTGCCTTTAAAAGCTTTGCATCTGCAATAACTGCTCCCTATTGTCCTTGTTAACAAAGTATTATTTTCACCTTATTATTACTAATCTTTTCTTTGTAAGTAACCACACCTGGTTTTTATCCACACACACACACAAAAAAAAAAAACGGTGTGGTAAATATTTTTCTCCTTTGTGGTAATACAATGCATAATTTAGTTAATCTAGGCTATCTTTCCGTGAGAGGTGATTGTTTCTATATTATGAAATGTGCTCACAGTAAAGTGAACTCCACGCCAGATACCTGGAAGGCAGGTGGAGAACCACTTACCAAGCATGTAGCTGCTTCGAACCAACCTTGACATGACTGTGTGTAGCCACTCCTACACACGAGGTATTACTCATGTTAACTTAGCCTCCGAATCATCGCCACACCTTTCTTTGACAAACATGGTATTTTATTAAGATAACATGACACACTGCCAGGCTGAAATGCCCACCCTTAGCCCCCATGAGAGGCCTTAGAAAATAAGCAACTTCCATTTTCTGTTTGAGAACTGGACATTACTGTTAGTTTACCTGGATGAAATCTAGAAATGTCAGGGGCAGGAGGTCATCCATATGTCCAATGTCTTTGGAGAAACGATTTAAAATTCTTCCTGTAATGTGAAAGGATATGAGAAATTACTCATTTCCCCAGACAGATCCTTCAAGAGAAACAATTCACAAACAAATCAAAACAATATTTTAAATGCATATGTATTTAATATGTTACACATTCATATGAAATAAGCCAATGTCAGTGGTAAAATAAAATAAAATAAAATAGGATAATACCTAAAGAGAAACAAAAATATCACCAAATAGCAGTGGGTGGAGAGCTGAAATTTGGCCCTGATTTTTTAAAGAATAGGGGGGGAAAAGTCTTGTGACAGTATTGGAAAACATTGGTGGATTTTAGAAGGTTCCCTCCTTTTAGACCCCATGTAAAACTTCAATCCACGTGCTAAATATAGGTAAATAAACAATTGCAAAATACACAAATAAACCTAATTGTTACACTAACTTGGCTTTAGCTATCAGAAATTAATTTTGCTAAGTAGTATGTTTTAAATAAATGTAATTATTTATTTAAATAACTTTTCCCACCCAGGATAGTTCAAGGAACCTCACATTTTGTAAAAATTTGGAATCCTGCCATTTTCAAATTGTGAGTTTACTACTGGGGTAGTAAGTCCTTATTTTCAGAGGTGCACCGGGTATGACAAACACAGACTTACTCCCTAAAACATCCAAGAAGAAGAATAAAGGTAGGAAAACAAATATTATTTAATGATTAAAGATCATTTCTTATCACTGATTTCACTGATTTTATTTCCCCCCTCAGAATCCAGGAAAACAATATATTCTAAAGGCTTCAGAATTGGAAGATCAGAACTAATTTCTAATAAATATCATTTCTCAAGTGATTTAATTCAAAAAAATTAAAGCCACACACACATACAAACAGAGCTTCTTCTGGTACAGGCAACTCCTGAGTCATGTATTTATCTAGACCCTACACTTCTGTAACTGATGCTTCGGGAAACCAGACTGCAGGTGAGATAGATGTGGGGCTTTTAGGTGCTCTTCCCAGATTCGTCAGAGGTGACTTCCGCTGAGGCCTTTCATACCAAGCCACAACTGGAACGTGAATGGCCAGAGGCTGAGCTTCCAGTTCTGGAGAAATGCTGCCTCTGCAATCCTCCCACGAGGCACCTGGGCTGGGCTAGGTGGCACAGGTGTGCCAAGCCAGGAGCTGGAGCAACTGGAGGCTTTCCCGCTTGGCCAGGCCACGCCACTACACGCAGGGCCGCGACTTTCCTGTCTTAGACTTAGAAAACACAGACTCCAGAAACCACCGTTTTGTGACACCTTTGGAAGGCCCGCAACAACTTTTCTGAGCCTCCAATAATACCTCCTTCAGAGCCTAATTCTGAGGATTAAACGGGCTCATGTGTGTGAAAGAACCCAGTCACAATGCCAGACACGAAAACAGAAGCTCAAAACGAGTCAAATAAACCAACAAAAGCCCCAAGGTGAAATAGTAATATTACCCACAGGTTCTGCAGCATGACTGTCACCTGAGAAAGTCTACTGGGCACTGTCTTGTCAGGTGGTCGGTTGGTTCAAATGCAGGTTCTCACTCAGTAGCTTCAGGGAGGAGCTTGAGGTTCTGCATGTCTACCAAGCTCTTAGAAACGGCTTTCTGCGTTTCCCAGACCACACTTTGCGGGGCAAGAGGTTCAGGTATTATTTCACCAGTTGTAATTCAGGAGCATTAACATCAGCTGAGCCATTTTGCACATATTCTCATGGATTCTGTGGCCTAGCTAGTTATTTTTTAAGTTCTCAAAGTATCAATAGCAAAATAAGGAAAATATATGTCAAAAAATGTTAAAGACAGTTTAAGTGCTTGTTATTTCTTCAACAGAAAAGTACACATTTTTAACACAGGCAGGATTCAGAAGCAATGCAAGTATGGTTCAGCTTTAAAACTGTTGAAAGCAATTGTAAAATTAAAAAAAAAAAACATGAAAAAAGCTACACAGAGATAACAATACGTGAAACCACCTTTTTACCTTTTACTAGATGTGGGAGTCTTAAGGTCTGAGACACCCATGGTTGGGAAACAGTGTAAAATATAAAGAAAACACATAACTGAGAAAAACCATCTCCCTGCACGGCTACTATAATCACTCAACTGAATGTCCAAGATGGTCAAAAACTAAACTTTTATTCACCAACGAGCTGAGTATAGAAAATGTGAGATTAGAAGGTTCATTAGTTACTTCCTTGCTCTAAGAAACAATTAAGAGAATGAATGATGTTTGCAGGATATTTCATCTGATTTTGTGACAGTCTGTTGTAATCAGAGCTGTGATTTCAAGTTCACGGCCTTGTAGTCAGTGTCTCAAAGGTCTCCACATCAAATCCTCATGATGAATTCCCTTCACCCACATGCCATGTCTCCTCACCCAAATGCCATGTGGTCACTGCTGGAACATCTCCAGGGATACAGATGGAAAGGGGATTTGCTGTGAACGGCGGGGGACCCAGTCCATTTTCAGACTGTTCTCTTAGGCACGGCTTTCTTACATTAAACCAAATCTTGCTTTCCTGGAACAGCCAACGTCGGCTGCTTATTCTGTCTGTATAACCATGCGGAGTAAATCTAATTTCTCTTGACAGGACAGCCCTTCCTATGCTTGAAGAAAGCAAATCATAGCCTTTCCAGGCTTCTCCCCATCAACCAGTGCTTGGTACCTCAATTATCCCTCATAAGGCACAGTGTCCCCTCTTGGCCATTGCTCCTGCCCAGACTCAGATGGTCAGTCTCCGTTAATGTCTTGTGCCCAGGATTGAAATTAATACCCCAGGTATTGTTTGATCACCTCGGGGTAAAGTGGGGACACCATCTCCCCATTCTGTACAGGATCTAGCCAATCACGAAGCCAACAATCACGGTAAATTCTGGCGGCCAGATCACTTTTTGGACACAAACAAGTCTGCAACAAGTCTGTAATGTAGTATGTGCAATTTTAATTTTTTCTTGACGTTCTTACTGTTCTACAATGACTATGTATTACTTGTGTTTTTAAAAAAAGTGTAGAAAGGGGAGAGAGAGGGTTGAGTGGGGTGAAGGGAGGAAGGTGGAGGGGTAGTGGAAAGGGGAGACGGGGGACGTAGGAGGAAAGAACAGGGAGAAAACAGAGGGAGGTGTCTTCCTTAAAGTCCATACCATTAGTGAACCACTCAGGATCCTCCCAACTGCTCTGGTTCACATTTTTCAATCTTGTCCACAAGATAAAATGCCATGAAACATGTCATCAAACATCTTGTCAAAGTACAAATTCATTAGTGATCATATTTTAAGAACTGATTTAACAATCTAAGCTGGAATTCTGACACCTCTCCCATATCTAGGATTCCTCAGCTTACTTATACTCAAACTATAATTTAAAACTTGGAAGTTCCCACGTCTAGTTTGGGCCCTATTCCTTTCTTTCTTTTTTTCAACAAAAAGGGAGGTATACTTACATATCAAAATGTTGAGGCATATTTTTATTGAGGTATATTTTACAACTTAAAAAAATTTACCCATTTCAGGTGTACAATTCTCTGAATTTCAGTAACCTAACTGGGCAATGCAACAATCACCAAAAATCAATTTTAAGACATTTTTATCCCCCCATAAGACCCCCCCATGCTATTTACAGTGACTCCCTATTTCCCACCCCCAACTTCAGGCAACCACTAATCTACTCGCTTTCTCTGTAAATTTGTCTTTTCAGGACACATTATACACATGGATTTGTACAATATGTGGTCTCTGTGTCTGGCTTCTTTCGCTTAGCCTAGTTTTTTGAGGTTCATCCTCGATATAGCATGCGTCAGTAGTTCCTTCCTTTTGAGCCCCATTCTCTACCATGAAAGTGATCTTAGGTATCAGCAAAACAGACCCGACATCAGGCCACACCACACCTAACCTTAGGGTAAGAGCAGATGTGTTCTATGAACTCTTCGATATTGTGAACTTTTTTTTTTTTAAGATTTTTATTGGGGAATTGAGGGGATGGGAACAGTGCTGGGGAATTGGGGGAAGGGGAACAGACAAGTTGCTGTCCTTTTGTTCTTCAGTCTAGTTGTGGAGGATGTTGCTTCACTGGCCCAAGTTGGCACCATCATTGCGCTCTTCCCGGGCGAGGCAGATCAGTCGCCGGCTTCTGGACGGCCGCTCACGCTGGCTGCTGGCTACACACGGTAGCCCATGGCAACCCACTGCCACAGGGGCTGCAGCCTACGCCGTCGCCGGCGACTCACGGCAGCCCAGCTCCAGGTTGAGCTGTTGTTCAGCATCTTAGCTGTAGAGGGCAGTGTCACTGGCCCTCATATGTGGGATCCGAACCAGGGCCTTCTGGCATCCCAAGTCAGTTCTTAACCATCGCGCCACTCGGCCAGCCCTGAACTTCTTTATATGTGCCCACGTTTAGCTTCACTGATTGTTCTAGAATCCAATGCTTTCGGTAAGAATGGGCCATTAGTGTGATTGCCCTACAGAGTCCAAAGCCAGGAGTGCTGGGTCTGAGCCAGGCTCTGAATCCGGGAGAGTGTGCAAGGGTAAGTAAAAGAACCACTGTCCTGGTGAAAGGTGGAATCCAACTCCAAGCAGCCTATTAAAGAAAAGGTCAGAGTCCCTCTAAAAGGGCAAAGAGAATGACCTGTACCTTTCAGGTACAATGTCATGTGATGGACAAAACTAGTCCAAAGGAGAGGGTGTTTGATAGAGCCCAGAGATGGCCACTGGGCTGAACGGATCACTGTGTACATGAGGGAGCTGTTATATGACCCGAGCAAACCTGAACTTTCTACAAGATTCTACACCAACTAATTCAGCTTAGACCAGAGAAAGAACAGGAGCAGGAGCTGAAGAAGTCTGGGAGCTCAACATTTCCATTGCCTTTGATGTTAAAGTACGTCATCAACATGGTGGCCGCTCAAAGAATGTCATGAAACAGAAGAGCAGGAATTAGGAAACCATTGCTGGAAAAACCAGAGAGAGCCCCTGTCCTCTAGAGCTTAGTAGTAACAGACCTTTAGGCAACTCATCCAACCTCCACTGAGACGAAAATCCCTTCTCTGTAAAACAGGGATGATAATATTTGCCTAGTTCACTGGATAAAAGGTTACAAGGATAAAAGATATCATGCTTATGAAGACGCATTCTAAATTATAAACTAGCACATGTGTATGGTGTTATTCACATTATCATGGGATTTTTAGAGCTTTGAGAGGCACGCAAGGTCGTTAGGGCTAGTAATTTCTCTATTTTGTCTTGTGAAAATTGAGATGTTAAAGAAGTGCCTTGAAGAATGAGGCAGGAAAGGAAATGGAGGCCAAGTTCACCCAGTTCCAGACATCCCACCCTTCTCCCTTAATGCCCATCCCCTCCCACCAGCCCCCTCCTGAACAGAGCCCCTTACATCCATCTGGACATTCAAATACAGATGGCCTTTGAAGAAAGGGTTTTCAGCTAACAGAAATGTTCAAATCCATTTGTAGACTAAGCTCCTTGTGATAGAGATGAGACTACAAGGTCGACCCTTGCTCAGGGTGACACAGTATTTCATAATGGGGTGGGTGCTACTGCCAAGCCATCCTGGGATTTCCAACACAGCAGAGGGAAGACGCCTCAGAAACCCCACTTTTCAGGACCACTTCCTTTAATATCCTTTGCTAGCTCTTATTTTTTTCTAAAGATAGAACCATCGACCATTTTTTCTTTTTCTGGTTCTCCTAATCTTCGCTCACTTTCATTACAATGATTTCCTATTTGCTTATGCATCCCAAATCTTATCTCCACTCCCGATCTGCCAGGGCTTCCTTGGGCACTTGGCTGTCCTACAAAACATCTTCAGCTCAACACATCTAAGCTGAACAGAATCCTTTGAAGTTGACCCACAACTACCCACGCTCAACTTCTCAAACTTTGCCTTAGACCTCTGCCCAAACACACAGCATGAAAACTTTTAAGTCACTTTTGATTTACCTTTATGTCACATAATTATCAGCAGGCCTTAACTTGTCCTTCAAAATAATCTCATTTATATCCTTATTGCTTTGTCTATCAAATCAAACCATTCAAGTTTTATGGAATGGTGAGGAGAGAAGAGACAGAAGAGATAGCTACCTAACCTCCCTTCCATCACTCCTAACCATATGTCCTTACTCTGATGGGGGCCTTCTCTCTCTTTTATTCATTTGCCAGGACAGTCCTCCGTCCCTGCTCTGCTCCATCTATCCAGATTTCAGCCTTACCCCATTCTCTTCCGTGAAACTTTGGCTGACAAATGTGGCTCCCAGGTATCTGCCACTCGCTTTAACGTCTCTATCTGTGCTGCTGGCTTGGGATAATTGTAGTAGCCTCTCAGAAAGCCTCCACAACCCTGGCCACAGCTAACTGACCAAAGGTGCCCAGGGAGAGCTAAACCACTGACTAGCTGCCAAGTCTTTCCGATTCCCCCTATGAGGCCATGAGAGAAGCAGAAGAGTGGAGAAGACTCACCATCCCAAGCAAAGATGAGAGGCAAAGGGGCTTGGGTACATGCACGAGCCCTGTATGACAGCAGCTCCAACTCCAGTTACCAGGAAAGTCAGCATGGCTTCAGCTCCATGAGAACCCATTTCCTCTCAATCAAGCTCTCCTCCTTTGAACTAACATAGGTAGATTCTGCCCCTAGCAACCCAAAAGCCTTGATCAGAACAATTACCACATGTCCAACAAAAGATTGCTTACTAAAATTAGAGGGATTTTATAAAGTAAAATTTCCAAATTACTAATTATCCTTTTAAGTAACAAAATCTTTGTTTTAATCATTTTGGCAGAAACTTTTTCATGTGGATTACAGACTTTTGTCTTCTTAAACAAAAGATACAGAGCATAATAAACACACCCTTTCTTGACAACCCAGAGCTAATATTTTGAGCATCAATGGTGTAACTGTTTTTAAACATGGCGATGTCCTTTGGGGCTACTTAAGATTCCTTTCAATGCACTCCTACACCCCAAAACACCATGGTTTTATATTACTGCGCTTTCTGCTGACACATTTCCTATTGCCCAAAGCCTGCCTCCAACCTTGTTTTACTTTTAGTTATAAGGACTGAGGAGACCCTGCAACCAAGAAGGGCCTAAAATAAGACTCCATACACTCTCGGCAAAGACAGAAACAATTTTCATGTGTAAAGGCACAGTTTTTCCAACACTTTGATGAGACTGTTTTAGCTTGCTTCCAGATTCCCCCTGGAGTCTGAGTATATCTCAGAGTAGATCAGAGTAGAACAAAAACTCATAGACACAGACAATAGTTTAGTGGTTACCAGTGGGTAGGGGGAGAGAAGGGTGGTAGATGAGGGTAAAGGCGATCAAATATATGTGTGATGGAAACAGAACTGACTCTGGGTGGTGAACACACAATGTGATATATAGATGATATATTACAGAATTGTACACCTGAAACCTATGTAACATTACTAACCATTGTCACCTGGATACACTTTAATAAAAATAAAAAAAAGAATCTATTTCATGGTTTAACCACTTTTCATGTATATTCATCTTAATTTACATCTAGAATATACACCCTTTGTAAACATGGGCCATGTTTCATACACAACCTATACCAAACTGCAAAGTGCCTGGGGTGAGGAGGCTTCAAACTGAATTTGCAAAATGCCATCAACCTAGTAGCTTTCCAACTTTTTTTTTCTTTTTTTCACATGGGAAACCTTCTGTGCAGATGGACTCTTCTTACACAAAAACAAACAAATTCATAAAATAGTTTAAAAAGCAGCTCTTACTGAAAAGAGACTGTGAGACCTGAAACCCACTCAACAACCATCTTTCTACATGTCAATCAGGGGGATACAACTGGAAAGATTAGTTCTGATCACTATAGACTCCACCAGTGCTCTAGTCTTCGATTTGTAAACACCTCAGCAAACTGACCAAGACATTGAGGGCTCCTGAGTTTCCAAACGGGAGTTAGATCCGGAATAGCCCAATACTCATAAGAACAATAAATGCTTCCCAAACTTTAATCTGTACATGAGTCTCCTGAGGATCTGGTTAAAATGTATATTCTCAAGAGCTCTGGATGGGATCTGAGATTCCATGTTTCTAACAGCTCCCTGATGATACTCATGCTGATGGTCCAGGGACCAAACTTGGAACAACAAGGAAGAATTTGGAAATTTCTGATGCTATTCCTTCAGTCTTCAAGAACCTATAAGATAACCTTGTCATATTTATATGTGTAATTACTGCCCTTTTAAATTCCCTTCTTTGCTTCCAGGAGCTAAAGACCACTGGTCTTCTTTTTATTTTCACAAATTAAATTAGACTATAGGCATTATTAGGGCAGAGGTTCTGCCTCTTTCATTCATGGCTGTATCTCTAGTGCCCAGACCAATGTCTAGTGTATCAAAGGCGCTAGAGCATATTCTGAATAAAACAAGCCCTTCTGCTATAAATAACAAATGGTTTGTTTTCACATTTCAGTCTCTATTTCCAATGCTTGATAGTTCATGCAGACTTTTTTTGGCAGTTGTTTTCCGATCTGGGAAAATTCATGTTGCAACATGATGTGTGTCTGGTTCGTCATACTTGTCACTTTCCTTGTGTTGTTGTTGATCTAATTCGTGCTCCTTCAAAGGGCATTTGAAGTTTCTGGTTACAGGCTAAGTTTGGGTACAGCAATTTACAGAAGCTGACACAACGGCAGGAAAGCACTCCAGAAAGTGAGGAAGCCAGTGTCTCAAAGAGGCGAAAGGGAGTCGAGGCAAGAGCAGTCAGTCCCTAGGTGCTGGGTGGGTGATAGAAGCTGACAGAAAACGAAGCAAGGGATGCGTGTGGAGCAGACACAGATGACCTGGGGATTGGGAAGCAGGCAGCAAGAACAGGGCAGAGAAGAAGGACAGAAGAAACATACAGGAGAAGGAATGCAAGGCACAGATATTATATGAGGTCTGACAATTAAGTTCGCGAACTTGTTGTAACGATGTTGCTAAACTTTTTTGATATAGAGGGATTATTCATTATGAATTTATACCAACTGAACAAACACTTAACCAAGTTTATTATTGGAAGTGCTGAAAAGGCAGCGTGAAAAAGTTAGATGACCTGAACTTTTTGCCAACAATTCATAGCCCTTGCATCACGACAATGCACCAGCTCACATAGCACTGTCTGTGAGGGATTTTTTTAGCCAGTAAACAAATCACTGTATTGGAACACCCTCCCTACTCACCTGATCTGGCCCCCAGTGACTTCTTTCTTTACCTGAAGATAAAGAAAATATTGAAAGGAAGACATTCTGATAACATTCAGGACATCAAGGGTAATATGACGACAGCTCTGATGACCATTCCAGAAAGAGTTCCAAAATTGCTTTGAAGGGTGGACTAAGCACTGGCGTCAGTGCATAGCTTCCCAAGGGGAGTACTTCGAAGGTGGCTGTAGTGATATTCAGCAACGAGATATGCAGGACTTTTTCTACGATGAGTTCATGAACTTAATTGTCAGACCTCCTAGGTAACCAGATATTGAGAAAAATATCTGGTCTATCCATGGCCTAGGCTTATCCCCTAAAGTTAGGAACTCCTCTGAGAACTTAAAGGTCAAACCACATAAGAGATGGCATTTGATTTAAATGGTAGCCTTTAAAAGGTACATCCTAACCCAGACCATTTTCTTATGGCACTAAATTTGGTACCCAGGCCAGAGAGGGTGAGCTTAACCCCATGAGGAAGAAGCCTACTGTGCCTTACAGACAGCACTGACAGGCCCCTTCTTCTGTGTCACAGCAAATATGGGACAGATGCACCTGCAGTTGCTGGTTTTCCTCTGGCTATGCCACCTGCCTGCTTACACGCTGGGGAAAGCCAGAACTGAAGTCCAGGGGGCAGGTCCTAGAATGAGCATCACCTGCTGGTTCTAGTGGCAGCAGTTTGATGGTGGAAAGAGTAGGAGGAAGCCACAGGTAGACTGATCTGTGGCCACAGGACCACACCAGTACTGTGGTCCCAATGGTGGTGTTGGCAGGTGGATACCTAATGCTGTGGGATTTTAATATTGCCTGGGAGTTAAGATTGAATCAGGACAGCAGTAAATCAACGAGGGTTTGCAGGTACTCCGCTAGCAATGTGAAACAGTGCCTTTCGAGAATGGTTATTTTGTGTTTTCAAAGTCTAGTACTGTCTTCCCTTTTCATATAATTAAGATATATTAAAAACAATAGTTTCGGGCCAGCCGAGTGGCGCGATGTTTAAGAACTGGCTTGGGATGCCAGAGGACCCCGGTTCGGATCCCACATATGAGGGCCAGTGACACTGCCCTCTACAGCTAAGATGCTGAACAACAGCTCAACCTGGAGCTGGGCTGCCATGAGTCGTTGGCGATGGCATAGGCTGCAGACCCTGTAGCAGTGGGTTGCCATGGGCTACCGTATGTAGCCAGCAGCCAGCATGAGTGGCCAGCGGCCGCAGTGAGCGGCCGTCCAGAAGCCAGTGACTGATGTGCCTCACCCGGGAAGAGTGCAATGATGGTGCCAACTTGGGCCAGTGAAGCAAAGTCCTCCATAACTAGACTAAAGAACAAAATGACAACTTGTCTGTTCCCCTTCCCCCAATTCCTCAATAAAAAAAAAAAAACACAATAGTTTCAAGGTTTCATTATATAACATGACAGATCAGAGGAAATGAGTTTGAAAAACACTTTATGTGCTCTTTCCTTGTGGAATATCTTTATTTTTTTCCTACCTGGAAGATACCAGGTGGGTCTACCTAGACAAGATGACTTGGAAAATCTCAAATGTCTTCAAGACAAAGGGCAATCTCAATCTCTTTTCTATATCCAGCTTCATGTCTTCCTTCCTCTAGGTCACAACATTCTCTTACCTTGTAATCTTTCTTCCTGCTCACCAATCAGACAAAACATCTTTAACCCCTTGTCAGTGCTTGCTATTTAGATTTAAAATTTGACTTAACCTGTTGTTTGGTGTCTACTGGGCATTTTGTAACCTAATGGTGGTGGCAGACTAATAAGATACACATAAGTGAATACAGTCCATACAGTGACACAGTATCATAGAACACGTCGAGCACAAACCCAAGTGGCATGGAGAGGCACAAGGCAGGTGGTGATGAGAGAGTAGTGGGTGTCACCAGACGGTGTGAGTTACAGGATTAGGCAGGGTTAGCGTAACAAGTTTTTAAGGCGGAAACCCGACCTGAGAATTTGGAAGGAGGGCAGAGCATAGGTTGATGGAGGGTGGAGAGGTTGTTCAGGTGAGAGGAATGACATTTGTAAGGACTAACAGGTGAGAAAGGGCAAAAGGATGACAAATATTTGCCTAGTTGATGGAAAGAGCATGACCTAAGCTGTGCAAAAATGTGTAGAATGGAAGTGGAAAGTACATCTACTGAAAATTCCCTTCAGTCAGAAAGAGGTCTAATTTCTGTCCTTTGCCAGAGTCTCTTCAAAGCCATGGTTGTAAGGAGGAAGTACTGAGGAGGGGGCCAAGTGGAGGAAGGATGGAGGGACATCTTACACATGTTACCTAGGCTGAAGAAAGTCTGAAGAGCTCTACAGAAGGCAGCCAAGAACCAATTGTGCCTCAGCCTCTGTGAGCACAGACAAACCCCCACACTAACTCACCACTGTGCCTGCACTGTACACCAGCGATTTGGACAGGATTTTTTTCTCATGGTAGTTTGCTTCACTCGTGCTTGATTTCTAGAATACCACCACTACCACATGAGCACCAATTGTGCCAGAAACTGTGGTAAACACGGTGGACACATCACCTAAAAACTATGAGTGAGATATTGTCCCCACTTTACAGAAGAGGCAGCTGAGGCTTAGAGACAGTAAGAAATTAACTCAAGGATACATGGCTGTAAAGTGGCCAAGCCAGGACTACCACCCAGCATTACACAGATTCAGAAGGTTCATGTCAACACATCTATGACATGGAACTACTTCTCTGGACACATCTGAAACCAATAAATTACAGGCAGGACTGGAGTTAAGCTGGTATGAATGATGATGGTCAAACCAACTGTTGACAGCCCAACACCTTCTGATTGGCTAATGCCTGCTCCACTGGATGCTAAATACTTTGAATATCACTCCTGGTTAGAAGAGTTCCAGGAAATTCTCTCTTGCCTAACTATAATTGAAGTAAAATATTTAATGTAACTCCACCTCCAAATTAAATTACATAAGTTACTCTAGGTTGAATGAATAGATTAACAAGTGGACAAATGAATGAAAGAAGGAATGAGAACATATGGTCTAATAAAAGGCATAATTGATTAGGAAAGTCTGAGGGCTTGAGATCCACCTCACCCTGGGCCTTAACCTGTAGAATAACCAAGGGCAAGTCGAAGCACCTAACAGCTAAGTAAGGTAGGGGATTAACCTTGAAGGACTGGATATACTTCACAAATTGCCCCAGGAAACCATTTTACTGCAGCAGCCACAAATGCTTTGCTAGAATAAGTGATCATTATTTTATATGTCCTAAGCACTGAAAAGAAAAATGTTTGGGAAGCTAGATCAGGCTACTGAGTGCCTTTATCCCTGGATCTCACAGATAAATCACACAGGTGTCTGGCTCATGGCTAACATATGGTCCAGGATGTACAGACCAGTGGTCATCAACAGGTAGGAGAATCTCTAGGTTGGTGGCTCTGAAACACTGTGGGTCTGATGAAATCAATGGAGGTTTTCCACTGGAAAATACCCACACATAGAGTTTGCATATGACTCCAGGGGATTCCTAAACCTTGAGCCACAGGAAATGGAGTGGCCACAGAGTTAAGTGGACCAGTTAAGGACCTCTGATTCTAAGAGAACAGGAAACCACCAATCACTTCACTTCTCTTGCCACAGGAATGTACCACTTCGTCTCCAAGAAAGATTTTTTCCTGGCCCAGCATACTTCGGCTGTCTTTCAAGGCTAAATACACAGTCTCTAGTTCATATCTCCAGAAGCATGAGCACTGGGGGGGTTCAAATGTCGAGCAGTCTCACCTTGGGAATGTGGTCTGAGATGGCGGCAGCAATGCCTGTTTATAAAGCATTCATCTAAGTAAAGAATTCCCACTTCCACAAAGGCAAGCCTCAGACTCAATAACTCAGAAAACGTTGGTTGGAAATTACCATTTGGCGTGCAAAATCAACTCTTCCTATCCCCAATACACATACAAGTTGTATGTAATGCTCAAAAATAGGACAGCAAAACATTTGGTGTAAGAACGTGACTAAACTTGAAGACAATGGGCCCTCCCACTACCCACCCTATGTAAAGTAACTGAAGGTGTACTGGAGACAGATCAACCAACACCCAGATCTGATCGTCAGTTCTATCTCCAGCACATCATTTTAATATCTGGGAACCGCCAACAGGTGTTACACAAAGCTAGCTGGGCTGTGTTATGTGTAAAAGCATGGACCTTTGTTGGAAAATAAAAATAAAACACCACTACAAAGGAGGGGGAAAATCACTTCCACCTACTGTGTTTCTTCTTTTAAAAATTTAGATAAAAGTTGTAAGAATGGTAAATATTTCTCTAAGTGTTATAACTCTACTTGTCTTGTCAGTTATATTGGGTTGTCGGAAAAGTCATGATGTATTTTTTCTGTTTTTTGTTGCAAAAATGCGTCAGGACTTTTCCGACAACCCAATAAAAAGCATAGATTACACATTACCTCTTAGCCAAACCATTGTCTTTTTCTTACATGGAATCATGGCCTATTTAAATACCTATAATCCTCTCCAGTCCAGCTTCTGTCCTCTTCACACCACTGTATATGCCAATCATCTATTAGTTTCTAAAACCAAAAGCCAGCTTTCCCCCAATCCTCTTTCTTTGTGAATTTTTCTGTAGTGTCTCATACTTCTGATAACACTCTTCTTGAAATAGTCATATATGCTGGTTTCCAGGATCTAATTATTTTTTCTTTTAATAGCTGTCTTTTTTCTTTCCTGCTCCTTTGCACATTCCCTAAATACAACTGCCTCCCTTGTATTTTAAGGTTCTCACCTCTTAGAACTCTCCACTTTCAATGGTCATCTCATCCCCTCTCACACTGTTGGCTATTATCTAAGGACAGACACCCAAACAGAACCTGCCACCACTGTATTCTGTCTCCCTTCACTCTTCATTGTCAATGTATCCAGCTGGTGGGTCTCTCCCCCTGGACATCTGACAGGCGTGTAAATGGGTAACCCGGTTTAACTGTAAACTAAGGAATCCAATACCCTGGCTCAAAATGTTTAACAGGCCAATAAATAACTTTAAAAGAATTTCAACACAGTAGAAAGCTTTATAAACTTCAGCTGTATGTATGAGTCCCCAAACAATTGTATATATTAAAAAAGTCAACAATCCACATTCTGTGTGGGTTTTTGATACTTAGGGATGGTCCCACGAGCTCTGAGCAACCCCTGAAGTTGACCTCTCTGTAGCAAGGTGTAGCGCGGATTGAACTGACTTGCACAGTGCCAGGTATTTTTTTTTTCCAAATAACTTAATCAGAACACAAACTGTTCTTAGATTTCTGCAGAGGTAATTAAATAACAATTCAATGCCAATTAATCACAGTCAAATAAGAGTCTGTCAGTGCAGAACTCTATACAGATTGGAGGCTGCTTACTGGCCAAATACTTGGCAGGACCTTAGTTAAACAATGATTCATTAAACCTCCTCTGCCACACAATGGCCAGGCTGAACTCGATGTGAAAGAATCGAAACTCTTTTGTTCTCCCATAAAAAGACATCAAATCTCTGTGCGTGATATTCTTTCCTTCCTCACTTAGCAGACTGCTTGGCTGCATGATTCAGTATGTGCTCAGCTGCTCCTAGGCACACGGGCATGTGCCAGTCCTCCTTGGTTCTCAGTCCTGTCGCTAGGCAACTCTTTTCTTCCCAACTGAGAAAGTAAAGAGCTGGACAGTGGGCCCCACCCACGTAAAGTGTTTATTCACTCAGAGCAGGGAAAAGAATGACAGACTTAGAACCAACCTTCCACCCCAAGGCAAGGCAAGCTTGCCATTTCTCGAGCAACAGGTGATTGCCCACTCTAAAAACCCTTGATCCGCACAACTGTCGGTCCAGCAAAAACCTGTTCAACATTTTTGGTTTCTTGCATCTACCTTATCAACTTGGTCCCTTGAAATTAAATGTGCCTTTATAACACAGCTCCCCATGAAAACCCAGAGGTCCATTTTAAGTGTGGCTGATAATTCCCAAAGACTTTTCATCATGTTTCTCAGAGGAACTCTATTACCCTTCTGCAAGTTCATTTCTTTCTATGGAAAAAGTATCAAGAAAAACGACACAGCTCCGTATTTGCTGGGTTTTTTTTTTTTTTTTTTTTGCCTACACTAGCACTATACGTACTTCCATAGTTTCACTAATGTTGCTATTTTTAAAATGCATGATTTCTGCACTTCACTGTTGATTCAAATCTGAAATAAAGATCATAGAGTTGGCTGAAAATGGGCTTTATGGTGTTACATTGCAGACGCTGTCGACAATGTTATTTGCCTTTCTTTAGAGAGGGGTTCCTAGCCTGGCTTTGTTAAATGCTGGATCAGCTCAATAAAATGTTTTATTATACATTTTTAAATAAAATTTAAAAAGTAAATGAATAAGATTAATTGTATTTCTCTTAAGAACAAATTGTGTACTAGGTAATATTTTTAGAAGGGAAGCCATTTTCCATGGAGTTTTTTTTTAAAGATGAGATACATATATATCGTCTTCCCCCAATATTAAATTTATTATAATTGATCAAAGCTAAATATATATGACACTGTTTTCATGAAACACATTCTTAAAAAATCTTATTAACAAAGTGTATTTCAACTCTGTTCATAAATTGGGCAATAGGAAACAAAGATCCACTTTATTGAGTCTCTTTGGACAAAAAATATTAAATTCATATGCAGACCATAATAACCATAAATGTAGGATAAACTGTATGTTTATTGCTTAAAAAACATGTAAACTATAAATCAAAAACTGCAAAATTTTAACACCACAGGAAAAAAATAATAAAGCATTAAATAGCTGACTTGAATTATGAATATTAAACCTATTTTTGTGACCCCTCAGCCATAAAACCCACATTTTGTTTCAAGATGCTTTAACAGTACATACACAATGATAACAGCCCTGCATGTGTCTATTTCTCAGCTAAACTATGACATACGATGATTTTGAGATGGGGGTGGGGGAAGTCACACTGCATCTGCACACAAACATACCATAGCAAAACAAATTTTCCTGCAAATATAAGCAGTTTTACAGTCTATCAAAGTGATGCCAAAAAGTAGATTTATTCGCATTAAGTGCTGACAGGAACGAAACATTTCAGCAGTAAATAAAGTACATTGTAACCCAATCGTCAAATCAATAAAGTCATTAAAAATAGACTGCATTCTTCAAGGAAATGGTGAATTTAAGGGAAATAAAAAATCTCTGGTCGGAACAGAGGATGTGTCTCCAACACAGCTGACAGTTACTGATCTGGATTCTCTCTTCTCCCGTGTGCCTACAAAGAAATGTCTTTGGGTTTCTTATCTTTCTTCATGTGTATTTAGCCATGTAAACTGCCACACAGCATTTCCATCTTCCCCACAGGCATCCCATAAATACAAAATATGCCCTGTTTTTTTTTTATTATTATTATTATTATTTATTTCTCTTTTTCTTCTAGGCTCCAAACTGACAGAATATTATCACTTTTGTAGACTCTTGCAAATCGACACAGTTGCGTTGGACAGAAATGTGCTGAGATTATAATATCCATTTATCTAACCTGCCAGCATGTAACAAAATTCAGGTGGGGTGCTTTGCCACCTAAATTAATTTACTACTTGAAAAAGACTTCTTATGCCAAGCCTGTCAAAAGGAAAACAGGAAAGGAGCTAAGAAACTGTAAATAAATCTAAACACGGTTTGTGTTTGATCTAATTTTCAAGTGTAGCATTAAAAAAGAGGAAGCATGCCAAGGAAATGCGACAAGAGGAGACTAGCAACAAAAAAGCCTGCACTCTGAGCACAGGACTCACTCGGCCAGCCTGCTTGCGAGGGAAGTGTTGCCCGACTCTTCCAAGGTATCTAGCTAGCACTTGCTGCCACTGAGGACTGGTGCCTGAAACCACCTCCTGTGATTTACTCAAGAACACAATGGAGTCAACCACCTCGCACCCACTAGGATGGCTACTATCAAAACAAAACAAAATAAACAAAAACACCAGAGACAACACGTGTTGGCAAGGATGTAGAGAAACTGGAAACCCTATACATCGCTGGTGAGAAGGTAAAATGGTGCAGCCACTGTGGAAGATAGTATGGCAGGTCCTCAGAAAATTAAACATAGAGTTACCATATGACCCAGTAATTCCACTTCTGGGTATATACCCAAAAGAATTGAAAGCAGGGTCTTGAAGAGATACTTGTACACCCACATTCATAGCAACATTATTCATAATCACCAAAAGGGAAAAGCAAACCCAACTCTCCATTGATGGATGAATGGAAAGACAGACAGACAGACACACACACACACACACACACACACACACACTGGAGTATTAACCTCAAGAAAGGAAAGTCTGACACATGCTGGAACATGGATTAATCTTGAGGACATTATGCTAAGTGGAATAAGTCACAAAAGGACAAATACTGTATGATTCTATTTACATAAGGTACCTAGAACAGTCAAATTCACAGAGACAGAAGGTAGAATGGTTGCTGTCAAAGGCGGGGGTGGAAGTAGGCATGAGGAGTTATTGTTTAATGGGTGCAGCTTTAGTTTGGGGAGATGGAAAATTCTGGAGATGGGTGGCAGTGATGGTTGCACAACAACGTGAATATACTTAATGCCATTTGAACATACACTTAAAAATGGTTAAGACAGTAAATTTTACGGTGTGTGTATTTTACCACAATTTTTAAGAAAGAAAAGAAAGGATTCAAACTTTACAGCTATCCTTCTCTCAGACCATTCCACTTGTCACACATGTCTAATTCCTGGTGACCTTATTAAAATGGTTAGCTCCATGTGTACACCTAGCACCCATGTGTCAAGGGCAAAGAGGAGGTGCCTGTTATGGCAGCCACCTCTGTCAGAATCCCGGTGTGGAAGAGGAGACCCGTGCACTTGTGGGGACCAGGACGTCCCAGAGTGCCACCCAGCACCTCAGCGGAGGTGAACTTTCTCTCTGTAGGATAAGCAGAGCAGACTGAAGAGAAGGAACATCTGCTGGGCTGGAAATAAGCAAAGGCAGAGTCTGCCTGCGGATGGCAGACAGTGGTGCCAAAGAGACACAAATGCCACCCGTCACACAGTGAGGAAAAGGAAAGCAAGCAGAATGTGTTAACATTTTAGTCTGCAAAGCATTGGGTTGACCTTTAAAAAATGCTATAGTAATTTACCTTTCTCAAAAATATTTTACACAATCAATATTCTTCACCCCCTCTTGTCCACTCTCCAAGGCCTTGAAAAAACTTTCAAGTTAAGATGCAAAAGATCGATAAAAATGGAATTCAGCCCTAATGGGTGACGTGGCTAAATCAACACAACTCTAATTCATGTAAGGCCTCCCATTCTCCACAATTTCAAGTCAACGACAGCTCCAACAGAACCCAATAAAGAGTGCCTAGGTTGGTCTTCAACACCCAATTAAGAGCCTTTTAGAGGTGCTCGCTACCAGCCCTTGCCCTCTGTGAGTATATATAACCTAAGAACAGGAAGCTAAGGGGAAACACCAAAACAAAACAAAAGTAGATATGACTGGAAGACAGTGAAGTACAGCTGCTTGTGTTACATCCCAATAAACCCATCGTAAGTTGAAAATGTCATTAAGTCGAAAATGCATTTCACACACCTAACCTACCAACCACGGTCGTTAGCCCAGCCTACCTTAAACATGCTCAGAACGCTTATGTTAGACTATAGTTGGGCAACTATCTTGAGTTTAACTTCAAGAATAATTGCCGCCTTCTCACCAGAGCAGAAGACTCAGATGGGTATTCTGGGTGCCAAAACACAACCCACAATTTCCAAAAAACGATGGCACACTGTAGACTATCAATGGTTTACCCCCTGTTGATCGTATGGCTGACTGGGAGGGGCGGCTCACTGTCGCTGTCCAGAGTATCATACCGCATATCACTAGCCCAGGGAAAGATCAAAATTCGAAGTATGTTTTCAACTGAATGCGGATCCCTTTCACACCACTGTAAAGTTGAAAAATTGTGAGATGAACCACTGTTAAGTCGAGGACCACCTGTATGTACCTTCTCTGCACTTCCATGGGATGTGTCTCTTGGAATGAAAAGCAAAGATAAATGTATCACTGGATCTAGGGAGGTGGAGATAAGCTAGACTTGAGTTTAAAGACGGAAAATGCCACAGAATATTCTAGGAAAGAAAATACAGAAACATGTATTAAAGAAAGTGTGATCCTGAGAACCATTTAAATGATGGAAAAGAGCCTTGAAGCTTGGTGGGCAGGAGGAGAGGAAAGGACCCTCCAAGCAAATGTGGGGCTGTAAGTATGCGGGGTGGGGGGGGGGACAAGGGGAGATGGGGACAGATGCGCAGAGAACAAGGGGCTGGGGGAGCAGCGCCAAATGCCAAAGGGGGCTGTCATGCAGGGATTACCTCCAGGACCCTGGGTCTCATTTTCAGAATACATATAAGTGGCCTGGTTATGTCTAAACTTTTTTATATGTAACTGATCTGGTTATGTATAAATTAATTTTTTTCACATAAAATCATTAGCTAATGTGTTTTTTACCACAATAAAAAATTTAGCTAACTATTTTCTCCCTTATGCAGAAACTATTTAGAAACATCTTAATGAGCCTTAGTGGAAGTTAGTAGTAGAGGTCAGAAGAAGAAACTCATTCATTCACCAACCTCCTTTACCACTAGTACATGTTAGCATGATTCTGAACATTATGCTATTTTAAACTGTTTCTACTCTGCTCATGACATTTAATTTAGACCCTTAGCTAAAAATCCAAACTAAAAGGGAAAAGTGATGTCAGAATTAAAAAAAGTTAAATGAGGAGCATAGAAATTATAGTTTCACGAACTCAACCCAAAGTTTCTTTCCTTGAACCCTACATTTCAGGATTGGGCAAAAGCCTAATTATATCCATAATTCTCATACAGAAAATCAACATGTTGCTAACATTGTAAATGCCAGTGCTAGAAAGAGAAAATATTTTGACAATTATGTTCAGTTTAACTTTCCATTTATAAGGAATAAAAACAACTGATATCTACTGTGTGTAATTACAGAGATAGAATGGTGAATAGTAACCTGAAGCTATTACTCATCTCATAGATATAAAACATAAAAATAATTATTTAAAAAATACCCAACTAGTTTTCAGGGCTGAAAACTGAAATTTAGCTATCGCTAGTTAAATTTCAACCTGTTTTAAAATACAGTTAGCAAAACCCAAACACAATGGATTCTTTAAATGTTGGTCAATCAAGATATTTTTTCAGACATAATTTAATACAAAATTCATCAAGTAGCAAAATGATGTGTAATTTTATAAATATTTAAGAGACAGCAAGGCTTTTATTATTAGGAAAGGAGCTCTCCAATCAAAATCAAACAAAAAAAAATGTGGGGTAATTCCAGTTTGGGCAGACAGTAACATTTCTGAGGTTATTCCCAGCATGAATGGGCAGCTTAGGAAGTGTAAGCCAAGTTATATTCTTAAAGTCACTGATTACAAAGCTGGATTCCTCAAAGGAGATCCAGCTTCAAACTGAAGACAAAAGGTTCCTTCCCAAATACGCTACCTCTGAGAAGACAGAGAATTATTCCATAGTCCTTTGAGCTAAATTCACCTAGCTTGAGTGTAATTCCTTTCGAATCGCTCACCTAAGGGTGGTCAACATGCTGGGGAGAATAGAGGGGGTGGAGGATCAAACACCTTAAAATGTAATGAGTCATGGGGAGTGTCCCAGAGCGAGTCTGCCAAATGCCCACGACCTGCAAACACTGTACCAGGTTAACACCGTATGTCACTAAAAGTGTGTATTGCTATTGCAAAAAGGTTCTGGCGTTGGTGCAGAAAGCACCACATACTTCTGGACAGGCAAACCCTAGAGGTGGGCCTGGGGTGAAGGGAAGCATAGTCAAGATTATACTTTGCCTGGTTCACCCTGTGGAGAAACTGTGTGCATCATTCAGGATAGGCAAAAGGTAAGTGTGAGGGTTTCTTTTCAAGGCCGTCACTTCTCACACCTACCTGCCCTGCCTTCCCCTAACTCCTTTCACCGGACTCCCAGCCAGAAGAGAAGGTCTGCAGTAAGGAGTTGCAGCAACAAACACGTTTATTGATTTCTTTTCTAACATCTATCAATGATTTGATAAACCAAATCCATGATCCTCAGAACACCTCAGGTAGGAACTTCAAAGAAGGTCAATTGTGTTGAAGACTTCCTTACTCAGAACAGAAGAATGCTTCTGCGCAGGCCTGCCTCTGGCTGTTTCTCTGTCGGGCCTCCACTGCTAAGGGCACTTCCTCTTTCAGAGATATTAGTCACAGTGGCATTAATTTGTTACTACAAAAAGTCTTGCTGTTTTCCATTTAGATGGTAGATATGACATTATTTAAAAAAATAATACAGAAAATGAAACCCATATTTTTAATGAGCCGTCTTTAAAGTTCTATGTGGTAGAATTAATAATCTTCAAGGAGGGTGGAGAAATAAAGAATTCCTGTGTTTTAAGGGTAGAAATAACAGAAACGCCAACAATAAAATGTGGAAAGAGACCAGAGATGTCCCAGTGAGCTAACTGACGTCCTTGTGCTATAGGAGCGTTTCAGATGAATGCCCACCCTCAGCAGAGAGGAAGAACTCCAGGTTAGAAGGGTTCTTCACAAGGTTCTTCGGTCCCCATCCAGAACACTCCTCAAAACACGCTCTGGACAGTACGAGCTCTTACTCAGTTGTTTTAACATAAATCATTTTAGGGAACAGCCTAAAGTGCTGCAAAGAGTTCATAAGACACAGGTCTTTGATCTTTGTGGCTTTGCCATGTATGTTTTTTAAATTTCTGGAATGCACCCAGGGAGGCAAATTGCTTGACAGAAAACACTATAAATATCCAAATAAATAAATACATACAAACATCTGGAACCCTGATTAAGTACCAAAGTTTTTTTTTTTTTTTTCAGGGAAGGAGGGGGGGGTACACCACTGAACAGCATTTTTATTTTTACAGAAAAATGTCCTGTTCTTTCCTTATGATAAACCCCCTCTGACACTAATAAAACTTTTAGAAAGCTCAAGTCTGTTAGTGGCATGGAAAGCGGGTCTGCTAATGTTCTATAGCTGTCTCCCAACAGAGGCAACTTAAATGCCATTCCAGAGCCAAAATTTGACTACAACTCACTTTTAAAATAACCAGTGGTAGATGAGTATTTATAAAAGATTGGCCATTATTTGTAACTACAAAAATAAATCCAGGCACCTACAGTTTCAAGTTAAGTATGCGCAAATACAGACTTTAACTCACTATGCAGTAATTTTCTGTGTTAAAGGTATAATAAAATACATTGGTTTTTCTCCTCTTTGGGAGGCACTTTGAACAGTAATGAACAGCAAGAAGACAAAATTTGCCACAGTTTTACCCAGAGCAATTAAATTAAAAACCGAAGAATCAAATGGCCACAAACCAAGTGGATAAGTGTGAACCAGGAGTCAGATAGTTACAAAACTTGTGACATGTTAAAATACCTTTACGTTTATAATACTGTATGTCAACGATAATTATATATACATATATAACCTCGGGACATGGAGTAGAGAGCGGGAACGGATTCAATGGAATTGTAATAGATAAGCATGATATCGGGGGTGGGAGGGCAGTGGATGGGGGGAGGGGGGTTGTTACTTTGTGAGGGTGAAAAGGGTAACTACTGCATTGCTCTGTACACCTGAAACTAACAATAAAAAAAAAAAAAAGACAATCCCAAAAATATCCCATTCTGCCCTAATATGAAGTTCTCCAATGAGACGAAGCTTTGGCCAGTGCAGAAAGGTGAGATCAGGGATCTTACTGGACAGAAGACTCCCTGCTGCTCGCTCTAGTGACAGAGTTAACAATCCTCCCCACGCCCTGCACAATTCCGCCCTGGCTGGTTCTGCTAAGGCCTTCCCAACACTCGTGCCCACACTCACTCCAGACTAGCCAAGGCCTTCTCTCCCTGGTTTCTAGGCCCAGCATCACCCCAACCACTCATTTCCACTTCCAGGATAACTAACTCATTCTCTGGTCAGTCTCACCAGGGAAGCTCCAACAGCAGCCCCTCCCCAAAGCTGCTTAGGTCAGTCACCCTGAACGCTCTGGTGGTCCCCTAGGCCTCTTCTTCCACAATGCCGAGCACAACCACGCTGCCATGGGTACTAACGTGGTGTCTAACAGAAGACACAGGTTTGCATGACACCATGACTGACTCATGGAAAGGGCTCGATAAGTGTATCTCAACAGTTGGCTGGAAGGTGAAGTGAATGTGTTTCGAAACTGGCATTTTCAGTATTTGCCCTGGTTAGAAGAGAGGCAGTATGGGAACTTCACTCTGAGAACTGAGGCCAATGTTGAGACAGGCTGGCACTGACCACCCGGGGAAGTGATGAAAGAGATTACCAAGGGTGGGTGTCAATACAAGGTATGGGGGGGGGGAACCAACCACTGGTCATATTCAAAACAAGGAATGTTCTAGTGTATTCCTGTGGCAGCTGCAACCCAGAAACTTGGCTCTGAGACAAAAGCATGAGGGCAAGCCGTGTGGGGGGTGAGCAAAAATACCCTCAGCTCCAGGAGCCTCCCTGCCTGGACACCCCCGTAACCCACACCGAGTGGGGCCGTGAGCGCTTGGAATCAACGCAGGCATTTATATGGTTCTAGTGTGCTCCCCCCTCAAGAAGGCAGGGTTTACAGAAATTGTTTAAACTCAAGAAATAGAAACATTCCTTTATCTCTTCATTCTAAGTTCCTTCTTTGCAGCTTCTAGGTATTTAACCATCCCAGTGTCATATTCAGTTGCACTTGCCCATTCAGTGTGTACCTATACAGCTCCCCATCTCGGTAGCTGTTCTACACGGGAAAGATTTTGGTGCCGAACATTTGAGTGGTTCATCACATCTCTACCAATATGTGCTTCTATAATGGCCACTGCAGCCCTTGGCACGAAGCTGGCGACACCACAGATGGAAAACTTTTCACGGACTCTGTGCTGACTGACCTCCAGGCCTCTCGTGCTCATTCTGATCTTTTCTACTATCCACTGCCAAAACTGATTCCGTGTGTTGCCGCGACTACCCCCACACCCGATCTCTCCCGACTGCGCTTGGAACAGTCCTGCTTCCTTGGCCTTACCTCAGCTTCTCCTTCTTCCCAAGACTGTCCTCGCCGTAATGCCAACCACTACAAATCGGACACATCGTCACTAGCCTAGGGCTCTCCCACCGCCACGCATAACAGATACACACCCACTAGGCTCTGGATTTCCTCTGTGGGGAGGGGTTGTCTCTACTCTCCTGTCTCCCTTAGGAGAGGGCAGTCCATGGCTCTTCCACAGCCTCTAAAGGACAAACAACAAAGAGAGTCTAATAACAAACTATAGATTGCCCGGGGAATTTGCAGGTGTATTAAAACCTGATGCGGAACTAAAACTTTTCTCCTTGCACAAGTACACAAAATGAACAGCAAACCTTCTCAGGAATCCAGGCTTCCAAAGACTATACCAGGGTAGCGGCCCTGAGAATCAATATGCATTTCTTTACAGACAGTTAAAAAGACATCCACAGAATAACTCCCTTTCACAGAGTCTTGTCAACACAAAAATTTAGGAACAAAGGAATAGGAATTCCTATGTAAGGGAAAAGAGCTTGAGGAAGGTTTGAAATCAAGAAAGAAATTATGTAGCTGAACTTTTAAGACAACCAGAAATTACTGGCAGAATCTGCAAAAGCATCTGTCCATCATTCCTGGTAAAATGCAGCTGACACATTTGCAGGGATACCCGTGGCCTGGTATTTATGGATTTCCATGGCTAATTTTTGCATACTGGTTCTTCCCCCTTTTTCTTTCAAACGCATATGCTGCCTGACATTACCACCACTCTCAGGGTATGTCTGCTATTGTAGCCTATGCGAACAAATATTCATCTCCTAACAGCTACACTGCACAAGGTTTTCATGCATGTTAGGGGAAAATCGGGGCTTCTGCAGCACATCAAAGTCCTCTCAGACCATGACCTTAACCGTGTTCCTTACCAGCATGCAAAACTTGGTGCCATGAAATACCAGTGGAGGCTCATAATGAAGCAAAACCACTGTGGCATCCCAATCTATGGGGCAGTCACGGACTCCACAGGCTTCAGATGAAAAGTCCTACTGCTCATCCCAGGAAGGTTTCCTTAGAGCTCAATACATCCACTAGTCACATATCTGAAATTGCTAATATTTTCCTCAGAAAGGAGGAAGATATAGCTTTAACTCACCAAGACGTTACCACCTGGAGGCAGCAAGCCAGCTCACGGCTGAATGGGTGGAGCTATCAAGTGCCCTGAGATGTCATCAAAACGTTCCTGGAGACAAGAGTCCAGCACACAGCACTTTTCTTTTCTCAGATCAAAACACATTATTCCTTATCCTCAAACTCTTTTGGTTAATTCACCTTTTACCTAGGTCTCACTTTGTTTCTCTAATTTTTTGTTCAGGTGCATTCTTTATCACTCAGTCTTTTTTTTTTTTTTGGCCTTGCGTCTGTCTTCAAACTCAGCAAAGAAAACAAAAGTCAAATGTCAAAGAATTTAAGTCTCCTTTGAGGTGCAATATAAAGAGAGAGAACACAGGATATACCTTGAATATAAAGATCCACATACAATCTCTCTAAATTGCATATAAGACAGTTGGGGTGGGGGGAATAATGACATTTTGATAAACAAACCTTAATGTTTTAGCCAATTTGATAAGTGAGCCAATGAGAAGTGAGGCTGGGTGGAGGAGGGCAGGGGAGGGGACCACAGGTTGTGCTATTTTAACCCAACAGAGGAGAAGCTGGTCCATCAACCAGGGAGCCAGCCACACCCCCAATGGCAAATGGCAGGTTTCATTCAGGAGACCTAGTTCCACATTTCTGGCTCTTTAAAAAGACCATTAAAACACAAAAAAATGTTGGAAAGAGGTTTTTCTAGGAGCAAAGGAAAGAGTGATACATCTACGTTATACACCTAAGCGTATACAACAAAGAACAAAAAACTGGCTACAATTCGGCTTAGATCCTATCCTTATACTGTTTGTGATAAAGCAAATGAGCAAAATTAAGTATCTCACTATAAGGTACGGAGCCTCGTAAACACATTAGATTTCCTAGACACCATTTTTCTTGCAAATTTCCAAATACTGTTTGACTTTTATAGAGGACAGAAAAACAAGGAAGAAAGCAAAATTCTAATGTTACTGCAAAAAAAAAAATTAAGACAGGCAGTAAAACAGATGATAGAAGAATCTCTTTGATTTTTCCATTACCATAATCTGTGAGAGCGGGGAGGGGAAGTAGCTAAAAAATGAACCAGGTACCAAAGCATGCATGCATGCATGCATGCATGAATGAATGAATGAATGAATAATAGCATTTTCAAGTGGGATGTCCATCTGGATTGATATACCTGTGGCTCTGAATGAATGAATGAATAATAGCATTTTCAAGTGGGATGTCCATCTGGATTGATATACCTGTGGCTCTGAATGAATGAATGAATAATAGCATTTTCAAGTGGGATGTCCATCTGGATTGATATACCTGTGGCTCTGAATGAATGAATGAATAATAGCATTTTCAAGTGGGATGTCCATCTGAATTGATATACCTGTGGCTCTGAGCTGCCGTTATCATAAATTTTAGGTCCATGACAAGTTGGGTACTGAACCACCAGACATTAGTAACATGGTTTATCTGAACTAGACCAACAAGAGAATTTACCCAATCTTCTTGCCCCCATTTCTTTAGATCTATAAAACAGGTGGATGGGATTCCTATAATATTGGATGTCAATTTGCTGTGTTCCCAACAGGAACCTTCTCAGAGTTCCATCCTGTCTACTGCAATTACTAAGACTTATAACCATGTTATTCTCCCATTCAAAGTCTACAGGAGACCAATTAAACATTGAACAGCATTTCCAAAAGAACCCACATAAAGGTATAATAGCTTTGTCTTTATGCAAATGATTAAAGGCATCTTGGAATGGTTAACAATATTTCTAATTGGATAGGATTTGATCTCTCTCTCTCTCTCTCTCTCTCTCTCTCTCTCTCTCTCTCTCTCTCTCCTCCCTTTCCCTCTCTCTCTTTAAGCTATAAAGAAAGCTGATACCAAGTGCTGTGTTGTTTTCAGTCCCAGGAAGGACCTGAATGCCAAAGAAGCAGCTCACTATGATCCCATGATCCCACATTATCTCTTATAATACCAAATACTATGAGTTTCAGAGCTAAGATTTTCCTAGCATATAAAAATTTAAAAACCTTATTTAAGAAGTCATAACAATGTACTGGTGAAAAGTTTATTAAAAATGTAGGGCCATGAGAAGAGGCTAACATAATCATCTAATTTTCAAAAATTAGAAAAACGTTCCTCCCTGTTCTAGGACTAATTCATTTTCAAATGCTAAATCTTTCTAGAAATCGATAAAAGCAAGAAAGCTCATGTGAAAACTAGATAGGAGGAGGAAGTGAAGACCAAAGAGTTTGAAATATTTGTTACTCTCTTATTTGTAACTCAAATTAGAGTGTATACTTCAACACACTTATTCGTCCATTACACACATTATAACACCTGTTTTATGTGAGGGAGTGTCCAGGTCACACAAATTTTCTCAGTTTCTGAGCATTCTGATTAATATGATGTCCACATTCATATAGGAAATACTGTGCTAACCATCATTTCACCTTTACCTGAAGAGCCACCATTACTGTATAAAATATTACAATACACAGGAATGGGTGACATATCTTTAGAAAATGCCCAAGGAGAATTCAGAATACATTATCTGGTTACCTTATGCGAAATTCCCAGCACACTAGCAAATGGAGATGTGTAATAAACGTTTAGTTATCATCTGTATGCTGATTAGTGATAAAGGGCGACCTGGTTCTCTCATTTTCAATTACAGGCATCCTATCACTACGGTTCCCACATAAAAACTGACGAGGACAGTAACAAGAGGGTTGGGCAGGGAGGCGACAAAGAGCATGGATCTTCTATGCACAAACTCTAGAGGAATAAGAGATTGCAGCAGATTTCTTGTTGCTTTGTTGCCACTGAAGATGAAATGAGACAATGCAAATGACAGTATTTTGATAAGTTTAAACTGTCAAATAAATTTATGACGTTGCTATAATATGACAAGACATGGGGAAATACTCCAAATTTATTACGCTTCAAGCTGATCTTCAGTTTGATAGGGAATGAGACTGTAACTGCCAACAGATGAAACCTGTGTCATGCAATAGATCTCTAAAACATTAAAGGGTGTATAGAAACCAGTATCATAAAAATCTTCCGATGCCTTTACAAACAACCTGTTTTTGTTTTTCTTAAGCTTTTATCGAATTATTTCTAAGAGCGTTCTGCAGGAGGATGGAGTCACTGAATTTCAGAGGAAGGCCTCTCAGACATTATTGAGGTTGAATATTGGCTCCCTGTCTAACTATCTACTAACTGCTAACACAACTAGCTGGCAGGTGTTAAACTAGTAGGCACTCTGTCTTCATTTAGGTCTCTCCATCCAAAACTATGTATTTCTTCATGCACCTCAATGCTATTACACCCAGCCAATAATTTATGGCATTTAAATTGTTAGTTTATGAATGCTAATTGGGCAGTATATATAGGAGAGCTAGATTTGTTCTGCTGGGTGTATGACTCCTTTAACTGCTTTAAAAATGTAATCTATAGTGTATAAAAACTAACCAGGAATTTCATTTTCTTCCCAGGCTGCTTTTAACCATATTTTGAGCAAGAAGAAGTTTTAAGTATCAGAATGTCCATCTGATAGAAATGCAGCAGGATTGCCCGGAATTAACTGGAGTGAACAAACCACGAAATGTCTCTAAAAACATCCCATGAATAAAATTTGAGGGCTCGACAATCTAAAACTGCCTTAGGTCAACTTTAACTTTCACTTGTGAAATTTGTCATTTTTCATGCTTTTTGAAAAAGGTGAATACATAGAAGTTCTACATTTTGACCAGTTATAGCATTTTTTTTTTAAATAATAAGTTCCTGCGATTCCTAAGAAGTACATCCACTTCCCTGGAATAATTCCAATGCTGCATTAAATAGAACTTATTTCATAAAATTTCAAACTGTCTTTCCTTAATTACACAATAGACCTGTAATAAACTTCAGCCGTATCATTTTCAAACAAAAAGTAAACCAGATGTTTCGTACTTATATGCAAAATTGAGCTCTCCGTTGTGAAACCAAATTAAATTAAAATGAACTCCAGAATGAAGCAAAGCCCAGATGAAAACAAAAACAAAACAAGCAAACAAAAACACGCTGTTGATTTTATTTTGTGGTTTGTTAGTCTTGGTTATTTATAATATCTATTTTTCCTTGCATCTGAGAAAACATACACATCCTTCACCACTCCTCACTATTTTAAATGACATATTCACTTGGGTTTTGTAAAATAAATAAATACATAAATAAATAAATAAATAAATAAATAAATAAATAAATAAAGGGAGCAACCCCCCCCCAAATTTTATGTCACTTAATTAAAATCAATCAATGCCAGCTCTTCACTCAGCACTGTTTTAAAATGCTTTACATATATTCATTCTCAGAACCATTAAAATGGTTAGGAGAGTTACTATACTATCATCCCCATTGCACAGGTAGAGTTGAGGGGGAACGAGGTTAAGTAACTCAGCAAAGGTCTGTCTGGCATGGCAGGGCTGGAATTCACATTCAGGAGGGCAGATTCCAAAGCGTTCTCTTTACTACAGAGCACCATGGACCCGAAATCACATGGTGGCTCAAAACCACTATTGGAAAATAAAAGAAAAGCATTCGATTTGGTGGTGGAGAAAGTCAAAGGTCATTTTAGTTGCTGGTTAATTTTCTAACTATAAATTTCACATCTCTTTAAAAAAGAATCCAGTAATAGGAATCTTATTTTGGTGTGACGATCTAATAAAACGAAGTCCCTCTCACTCTCACACACCTCCACAGCCCACCCCACACCAATGCTGCTTATTTAAGGTAACTGTGCTTCAATCTAAGAGGATCATGACTGCGCCAGTGAAGTGACGGGCACAGCTATTCCAAAGCCATGCTCCTAGCAGAACTGGAACTCACAACATCTTGACCTGCCTCTCAATAATAGTTTTGAAACGGCTACTGATGACAACCAAAGTTCTCTGCGGACATCAAATAAGAAATGGATACAAGAATAAAGGGGAGAGAAAAGATGAGCTATGTCTTTTAAAACTATCCAATGTTTACCCAAAACTTACAAGGTCCTCACTCATTTGGTCACCTACAACTTCAAACCCTAATCTCACCCAGAAAATTTAGTCACTTTGATATAGGAGGAACCAAGAGAAGACGACATACCTGAAAGGGCAGGTCAAATAAGCATTCAAGTCCTATAGTGTCTCGTTTGTGAAGGGAGATGTGATGCATTAGACAATTTGGTATCAAGGGGAATTAAAGCTTCTTAACTCAATTTTTAGTATTCCCTAATGTATGAGTTAAATCTATTCACCTGGTGTAAGATTTGACAATTCATTAATAAACAGCAGCCTATCTGATGGTACGATTAAACCACTGATTGTCCAGATTACGCAGGTGCTCCCTTTTATTACTCTGGCTATTTATGTCAACAACTATTTATTTAATCTTGAAGTGAAGGAAGAACAATTTCTAGTAACACTGACTACTCATCATGTTGAAATATGTGTTTATTTTCCTTTCATTTACAGGACTATGTCAAGACTAACATATAAAAGCTGGCACCAGTAAGAATACTTCTGTCTACAATATTACTCATTCTTTGGTGGAACTTATTAAACCAACTTGACTCCTTTTTCATTTTAATGCTAAGTACAAGGAAAAATACAGAAAAGATTTCCTTTTGCATGAGTTATACTTTTAAGATGTTCCTACCATTCTCTAAAAAGTGAAGAATCATAACTTTATAGTTCCCCGAAATGAAATTTTGTGAGCCCAGGCCATTCTGACACCAACAGGAAAAAAAAAAAGAAAAAGAAATTCACACAAGAAAGCAACCATTTCCTTCTTAATCTATTTTTAAATATTTAAAGGTAATGAAAAATATTAATCTATGATTCTGACTATGTCTCAAAGCACCAATGCTAATATAGACATATGGGATTATATCATGTGAGAAATATATTTAAGGAGAAATCCGTATACATTGTGGTGTCTGTTCAAATACCTTTGTGTAGAACAAAAAATATAGTTTTATATTTTATGCCTCAAACATAGTGAAAGATGGATCAGTCACTAAATCAAAAGAACACTTCTAGAAACTTCCACTTGAAGTTCAGAGAAAAATCGTTAACTAATCATTGACTTAAACATCCCCAAATCAGAGTCTTAGGCAGAAAATCAACCAGGACAGAAACCCTGGATTCTACTGATGTTAGTGACATGGTGCTCTGTAGTAGCACCGCTCTCTACCAACAGCCAACCTGGAGGCGGGATTTTCCTATCATGAGGAGCATGCCTGTATTTGGAATAATGTCTGGATAAGGATTCTTAAACACATAACAAGTCTAAAATAGACTTTCCAGGTGTTCAAGAGGTTGAAACATTTCCCCATGTGATACAATCTATTAAAATGCAAATGCAAAAGAAGAAATGAAAGGAAAATATTTCCAGAACAGAGAACTTGATTTTACGATAGCTTTTTACTTAACCACAGTATTTTAATAAACTTCCACTCAAAGTGTACTTTGAAGCTTGTCATCTTTTTTTCTAAATATTAAAGAGTTTCTACCTAAATGAGGGGGGAGTTTCTAAGAGATTAATCCTGGTTACCAGGAATGAGAAGAACACTCGACAGATCAGAGTTGATTTCATGATAACATTACTTACCAAAAAAATGTCATTGCTTATGTTCTACCTACTATCAAAGCTTTTATAACACACTTCTAAAGAACCCAAAGAGAAGTGTGTGTAGATACTCATACAGAGCAACGATGGTAGTCTTGGCTTCCCTCTCCTTTCTCTAGCACACTTTTCAGACACAAGCTCCAGCACCCAGACAGTCAGTCCCTCATGGGTCAGGAAGGTAACTGAGTATAGTCAAGAGTCAAGATTGAGTCTGCTGTAAGCTTAGACATTATGATATCAACAAAAAAGAATCGCTTACTTTTGTTTCCTAAATTCTTCTCACACTCCCACTGGTACGATTTCATTTTGAAAACAATTAAAGTTCCAGGGGAACACTTTTTGGAAATTTTATGAGCTCAAGGCCAACCACTTACATATAGATTATGAAAAAGAAGGTATGTCTGTGTGTGTGTACTGTGTGTATACTTGAATCAAGGTCTCTGTTCTGCATGTGTATTAAATATTGAATCTGTATCTTTTCTATATGGAATCCCAGAATATTGACACTTTTTTTTAAAGTAACAATCCATTGTCTGCAATTATTTAAGTCTGCAAATGTCTTGACAAGAGGGACTTTTTGTCCCAATGCTTGGGACCAAAACTGACACCTAGTAGATGACCAATGAATACTTGAAGAGTGAAAAAGCCCCCTCTTTTTACCTGTTAGAAACCTGAGGCCAAGAACAAGAAAGTGGCGGGCCTGGCTGTTTTTCAAAGTTATGTTCTTAGCAGAATGGGGATATCACAACATCTCAACCTACATCTCAACTCACTATCCAATAACAGTTTTAAAAAGAATATTGGTGTTTTAAATGGATGAATTCCTCCTCTTTACTTCTTAAGGGCATGTAGTTTATAAGGTTAAACTATAAGGTACCAAATATTTAACCCACACAACTGCCAACATTCTTCTTCAAGACACAACTAAACCCTAAGCAAATGCATTAGGTGTTTGATGGTTTCATTTCCTTGATCGGTAGCTAACAGGAGAACTGGGAATCCAGTGGTTCCAAGACCCAATATATATGGGTTTCTCTTCATGCCATCACATATCAGAAACAAAGACCACATTACAAATTCTACTTTTTACAATAAATTATAGGGAAGAGTTCAATCTAAAAACCAACTGTAAGACAAAAAGGCTCTATCTAATTCTATTTGAACACAGTCAAGTTCCATTGTTTTTTATGGGCAGGGCAGGAAGAGATGCAAATACACTCCTGAAACCATCCCTTCTTCTATCTAGCCTGCAAACACTTACTAATCAGCTACAACGTGTCCAATCCTGGGCTCAGAGGTTATTGTAGTAACATAATAGATACACTCTGTTAAGGGCAGAGAGCCCAAGGCCTCAGAAAGAGACAGGCAGTCAATATATAATTACCTAAATTATAATTTAACTGTAATTGCGACAAGTATTATAAAAATGTGATTAAAAACAAAACCAAATTTTAAACTTTATGTGAAATGAAATGTCACAGGCTGAGTGGTGTAAATATCTAGATTTTGTTTCATTCTCTTTATGGCAAAAGAAGCAACAATGTTTAAAATAAAAGGGAAAGGGAAGAAATAATAACAGAAGATTAAGACTTACTCCAGCTACAAAATGAAAATAAAAATTCACCCCAGGGGCTCCTAAGAGTGCTTCAAAATACAATATTTTAGGGGAAGCACTTGGCACTAAAGTAAAACTGTACCAAATTTCAATCCAGCAAATCCGCATCAACTCCTACTTTGTGTCAGAAGGCTGTACTTTATACATATTAGGCTCTCAGTAATATACTTCTCAATATTTATTCATGTTACAACTGGCCCAAAAAATTATTCCAGCTTCTCTTGAAATGGGTATACAAAAGCAATGAACTATGTCATGAAGAGACTGATACATTTTCTGACTGTCACAAAAAGCTAAAATGTTGAAGTAATGGAGGGGGGCGACTTTTAAATGACAGTATTGGAATTACTGTAAATTAAATTATTTATAAAACTTATAAATTATTTATAAAATTTAATTTATAAATTATCATAAATTACATATCCCCTGTAATGCCAAATTACTGAGTATACTAACACAGAAACTGAGATACACCAGGGAAGTCTTGATTACCAAAGACTGCCTAGCTCTAAGTTCTAAGGTATCAAACCAAAAAAACCTAGGAGTTTGGGGGTATTAACATCATTGCCACAAATATTAAAGTAGTGGACTTATACATATTATGAGAGAGATACATGTATCAATATATTCACGATTAAAAAATAAAAAACACAAGTAAAATATCATCCTTCCATTTTCCTGAGGTATTACATTGATGACCACTTTGAACAAGGCACAAGCTTCCCACATATTACCTTTCTAACATTTTACCGGACAACCAACCACAGTGCTTTCTCTGTTACTAAATTGTCAGAATTTCCATGTATGATTATTGTGGAGAAAAACATGAATAAAGAATAATCAGAACATTCTAACAGATTAAAAATGTACACCAAAATGGTGCAATATTTACCAACTGTAGACAAGTACTATAATAATCACCTTTATAGAGCTCACTGACAAAATAACAATAGTAATCAAATATATGTAACTAAGTAACTATTTAAACTCGTAACAAAGGCTTTTATGATACTATTAGCAGTAAATGAGCAACTCCCATAAAATATGACTTAATATCACCCTGATAAGAGTTTAAGTACATATAACCATTGTTATGTGGAAAAACATTATTTTTAATATGTGACAACCCGACAGGATTTAATTACCACACCTACTTCAAACTATTAACTGCTTCAGTCAAACCTGAAAAAATAATATTTATGTGGCTATTGAGAATCATTATGATTGATGCAATCTTTTGTGTTATTCCCTTTACAGTCACTTACTTGCATTTGTTATTATTAACAAGGAAAAATGAGAGGGGAAATGTGTGTTTTTGTTTTGCAACAAAGCTTTTCTGATGATGACTAACTTCTTCCTTTGAACACAAAAAGCCTGTTAAACTAACTAATGTACTTATAAATACATTCTTTACAATGTGCGCTAAGCAAGAAAAGGAAGAAGGGGGGAAAAAAAGCCTGTAGTACTTAAGCTAGAATTAAAAGCAACCCAGGCAAGATGAGTACATAAAAGCTGTCAGGATAGTTGTTATTCTTATTCTCAATTTCTTACAGCTCATCTGCTCTCAAGGAAGAAAAATCATAGTTTCTTTTAACCATATCCACAAACAGATCTCACTTGAAAGGAAACATAGCAAGTGATTTGGCATGAATGGGCATATTACCAATTTTCCAGCATCCCTACTGAATATTTATGTCGGTGACGAATGATGACACTGGTGAAATATTTTAACACGAAGCCTTGCCTTGTAAATCGTCTGAATGATGCTGTGTCAAAACAACACCTACCATAAATCAGAGGTTTTAGGGCCAGTATTTCTTGTTCTAACACGCTACCTGCTCAGCAGAATCTCTTGTGTGAACAGGCATAGATTAATGTGTGCTAAGCAGAGCCATCTTACCTCCTAACTTATAGAGCTGTAATTTAACAGGCCTATTATCGTCAGTAATTTTGACAGTGCTGAAATATTATACTTGTTAAAAATACGCACTTAGCACTAACTCCAGTGGTCATTTTAACGGAATAGACAGATAGGTATCCCTACAATTATCTTTCTTCTCCACTGATGACTTTTTCTTTTTCTGTCAAGGCAGTGGTCTGTTGACAATTGATTTTATGAAGAGTATATATAGCAAGACAGATTCTCTGATACTACAGAAAGTTCACCATGTCGCTTCCAGTTCATTTTTCACTTCCCTGCAAGTTATTTATTAAGCAACTTGTAGTGGATGCTAAAGAGTCCCTTTCCTGGTTCAAGAAGCAGAACAATAGTTTAAACCCCTAACACCCTCCTCCCCACAACCCTCAGCTCCTACTTGATGCATATCCTCATCCAGGATATTTGCGAAATCACCTAAGGATAGAGTCTCATTTCCCACTCAGTCAAGTTGGAAATCTTAATCCTTAGGGCAATTCTAGGCCTTTCATCAGGGAGGATACAAGAAAATGTCTCTCTTAAACAGCACTGCAACCATTCCTGTTCCATCCCTCACTGGGTACAGGTACCTTCCACCAGAAGAAGAAAAATGGCAACAAAAAGTTAGCATGTTTCTTTTTCTTTTTATAGTATTTTAGCTCTAATTTAACTTGATCTGTAAAGAAAAAATATATATATAATTTTTTTTTACACCGGAAGCATAAATACACACACACACACACACACACACAGACCCACACTCCACTGCAGAGCCATCGGTCCTATGAAATGAGCATACTGGCCACAGCCCAATGTTAACTTTGCACTTCCCTGAGAAAATAAACAAACACAGCATCTACTGACACCAGCGCTCAGTTTCTTAAAGACAAATTAACAAATTGAAAGCAAATAAATAAATATTTATCTGGAATCCATCGCAGTCAACACTCTCAGCCAAGTGTTATGTCACCATAATTAGGCATGAAAAAAACAAGACAACTATCCACTCATCTTGTCTCCAAAACAAAGGGTGAAATTCTAGAGACTTGATAAGAATAAAATGTCTCTGCTGACTCTGATGGCGTAGAACAAAACTGAAAAAATTGTGTGGTCATATTTCTCCCTGAACTCATGTTTGACTCAGGTCATACACACGACCGACCATATTCTACCCTTTAGAATTAAAATATACCCAGGAAAGATGTCCGTGGGTGCCTATTCCAGTTACTAGGTGAGAAGGTATCAATCAAGAAATCCAAATAACCTTGTTTGAGATGCTAGATATTCCAGACAACACTGTAATTTTTTATAAACATAAAGAGTTTACATTATAAATCATGACAATACTTTTAAAATTCCATATCAACACTACAAAATACAAAGACCCAAACTATAAAAATGGAATTTCCAGGAAAGCTTTAAAGTAACCACCACCAGGTTTTGCAATAAGACGCTCTCTGAAAATAATGCAGATCATGCTGCCCTCTTGTGCCAGATGCAAAAAGTAAAATGAATTCTGGCCATGCAAGGAAAACATGATTTACATTTAAAATAGAAATCATCTCTTAATTTCTGGGTCTTAATGACCCAGGATTTGTGTTACCCATGTGTTAAGATCTGATAGAACTGAAATGGGGCTACAATGATCGAAGACAAATGTAGACTAGGAAGAGTCAGACGCAGTCATCAGCACAGGGACACAGGTCACATCTGTAAGACACTGCAACTCGTTTCAATCAAAATGAGTAAGAAATGTCGGGGCGGCTGAAAATGTGTGGCTCTTTAACAGACACACACAATACTGTTACCGAAATACATCTTAGGAGGGGAAGATAAAAAAAATAGAGATTGGTGAGAGGAAGGAAGGTAAAACAGAAGAAAACGAAAACCAGCGTTTGTCATTCTAAGACCACACACTAATTGATTCAAATTTTACCCAAATATTAATAGCTAATTTATTAGGTTATGAAAAATCAGTAGACAATAAGGCATTGAATCATAGACAAATGAAGTAAATTTCATGCGACTATATATATATATATATATATATATATATATATATATATATATATATATAGAAAATGGACAGTAACTTAGTCATGTAGGCTGCAGCAATGGAACTTCCTTAAAAATCTGCTCTCTGGAATGGTTAAACTGTGTCAGAGAAACTTTGTTACTGAGAAGAAATATGCACTTTTCAGGTTTACCTTGTACTTCTCCTTAAATCCAAGTAAATGAACATGGGACTTCAGTGGGGCTACCAGTGTTTTAGGCCCTCCACTAAAGGCCTAGTTATCTGCATAACTGCAAAGGGCCCCCGCTGATTAACAAAACGCATGAGGATATTAGAGGGAACACAAGAAGGGAAACAACACATCTGGGGTGCGGTACCCATGAATGAGTGTAAAAGACACTTCTATTATCCAGACCAGGGTTACTGAGACTTTTCCGGCACCTGCAGGATGGAGATGGGTACAGACGGGAACTCTGGCAAGACCTCCTCAAATCCAAGCTGGGCTGTGGTTCGGCAGATCCGCTGGGACTCTGCCTGGAGTTGCCAGTTTCTGTACCAGCAACCACCCAAGTTGAGTTTGCTGGAAACTATAGATGGTCCCCAACTTACAATGGCTGGACATAACAATTTTTGGACTTCGAATTTTTCGACTTTATGATGGTGCAACAAAGTGATACACATTCGGAAGAAATCATATGCCGAATTTTGAATTTTGTTCTTTTTCCAGCCTATTGATATGCAATACAATAATCTCTTGTGATCCTGAGCAGCAGCAAGGAGATGATTTTGCCAAATTGTAGGCTGACATAAGGGTCCTAAGCACATTTAAGGGAGGTGAGGCTAAGCTATGATGTTTGGTAGGTTAGGTGTATTAAATGTATTTTCAACTTAACATGATTTTCAACTTATCATGGGTTTATCAGCACATAACCCCATCAGAAGCTAAGGAGCTTCTGTATACACTGGCAAAAGGCCTTCTGTCCCCTCAGTTCTCTAAAATTTGGGAGGTCGGCAGGATCCTGAGCTCATAAGAAACATACCGGCCACTGGGTATCTCTGAAAGCGTGCTCTAAATAACAACGTATTGAGAAGAAAAAGATATACTTCCTGATCTCTCTGTGCTGCTCAGAGAACATGCTCTGCACTCTGGGGCGGCAACTTTATGCTGGGCGCTTGTATACATTTAACGAAGCTTAAAAGTCGAGCATGTTTTGATTTTTTTTTTTAATATTATATAACTATTAAAGTATATACAATCAATAATGCCAACTATGAGGCATCATTCTAGCTCTGGCTTGTTCTTCCCACTATAAAAAGTACAAAGATTTTATCCAAATGGAAAATTAAAATCTACCATGTAAAAAATTTCTTCAGTGAAAAGCACCTTTTACTCTACCACTAAAAGAGTAAATACTTCATGGTCTCTAAGCAGTCTGGGCAAAGTAGGCCTGCCTTCGGAGTACTTACCTGGGCTTCTATTTTCTTGAAGGAATAAAGTCCTGCCAATAGATACAGGAGTAGGAGGCAAGATAAGCGCCCCTGTGCTGCTCTAAGATTAGCAACCTTGGAGACTTAGACATGGTCTAAATCCTTGAATAATAAATAAACCGACACATGGAGAAGCCTACAGGTCTTGAACATGCAGAGTCTGGTTAACTGTGGTCACGAGCATTCACGGGCTGTGATAACAGAAATTCAGTCCCACTTAATGCTCCAAAGTTTTTAACTGTAGTTTTCAAATTAACTGGCCAAGTGGAACGACTTTATGGCCTTAATAGTACATAAGTCCTCCAATCACTTTCTAACTACAGCTATAATAAGACTGTAGATTTGTGTGGGCCCCTGCAGTGTATAATTCCTTGTGCTTCGGACAGTGCCGGGGCTAACCATGTGTTGATTAAATCTTCACAAGGTGCTTTCGAGAAGAGTCTTCTTTAGTCCTCACGACAGTCTTGTGTAACAGGAAGAGCAGCAGCAGCTGTTTCCGTTTCACGGGTGAGGAAGTTCCGAGAGGTCGTCATTGTCGCTAAGATTCATCAGGCACTGGCCATGCCCTAAGCCTTGATCTAAGCACTGTGCATATATTAACCTGCTTAATTCCACAATATCTTAATAAGGCAGGTGTGAACAGCATCCCCAACTTACGGATAAGAAAACTGGGGCACAGAGAAATTAAGTAACTAGCACATAAATACTAATGTAACTATAACCAGCTGTTACTTAGTAACAAGCACCAAGACTGAAGCCAGGCAGCGGGCTCCAGAGTCCATACTTTTAACCACAACAACATCCTGCTTTGAGATGTGCCTCCCCAATAGTATCTCCGTGCTCTGGCCTGGGTCACATGGTGACTTCATGGCCAGACCAAAGCTGCTCATGAACTCCCTCCAGCCCACTTCCCTGCCTCGACAGGTTCTGTCCATTATTACCTGCAAGAACAAAGCCACACTGGGCCTCACCACAAATCTAAGCAGCTGAACAGAGTGGGGATGTATGTTGATGAACTAACTCTTCCTAGGAACCCAGGTCGGGAAGCTACCCTCAGAAGCAAGACAAGCCAAAGGCCTCAGGGCGAAGGTCCTGTATTTTGCCGTGTATAATGCACACCCAAAGTTTTTGGCCCAAACTTTCAGGGAAAAATCTTTCGTGGAAGATTTTTAATTTTTTAATTCAAATTTTTATTTGCTTACATTTAAGTACTTGTTTTTTGTATTATAAAAGAATTTCAGCATTTATTTTTTAACATATTATGGTACAAGAAATTGTATGAACAAATAATTACAAAACACAAGAACAGATAAAAGGTACAAGAAATTTTATGTACCGGTAACAAATGTATGATATTTATGCATCATAGAAGGCCAAGAACTCCATCGTTGCAAGTTTGTCAGAAGTTCAACAAAACCGATGATTATATTCCAGGGTATTATTTGGCATACAGATATCATTATTGATTTCTAGAGTTACACTTTTAACTCATAAGCATAAATAAAAGAATTAAAAACATTTATGTAGATAAGGAATTAGTAATGCCCATTATAAGGCACATCCTTATTTTTCCCTCACACATTTCGGCAAAAAAGTGCACATTATACACAGCAAAATATGGTTATCAATCACTTGGGTACACTCATATCAAGAACTTACTACTAAAGACCCACATGGCAGATACAAGCAAGCCTCTAGTATGTAACCAAAAGTTTACTTTAAAACTACGAAGTCAATAACTTTTATTGAAGAGGAAGTTTGCATTTTATCCACCTTAGGTTTTAATTAATTTTTCATTATCACTTTAGATAAACCTCACAGATCACATGCAAGGGCTCTGTGGTTCCAGAAACGGAGGGACAATGGAAAAAAGAAGAAACGCACACAAGGTCCTTCCTAAAGGATGACCTAGCTTATGTAACACTACATGATACAGCCAATGTTTAAGCAGCTAGTCAACTACATTTAAACATGTTTGCACTAAATTTAGGGTTTCGTATGCCATACATCAAATGGATTCCTCAATCATTCTGCCAAGTGAACATTCAGTTAGTTTTTCCACACACACACATAAATTGGAATAAAAGCTTGTATGCCCTCTCCATTCAGGTTTCCTCTGGTCGAAGAAACATGTCAGTGAAGCTTTTTGTAGAAAATGAATCAACACGCATAGTGATTTTCTTCCAAGCATCATCTCCACTTTCAAATACTGAATTGCAATCAGACGCTAAATATGTTAATAAGACATATTGACTGAGAAACTTGGTATCTGACTTACCTACTGGATTTCTATCAAAAAACAATACTGGAGCTTTCAAAATGGACTCAAACATTCTGTTGTGTAAAGCTTGTGAAGAATTAACAAGGACGTAGAATACCAACAGCGATCTTGCTATGCCGAAAATGACAGTAGCTATTGTTAAACCTGAAATAAAGAAACATCACTCAGAGAGCACAGGATTTCTGCATTTTCTTTCACAAAGCTAAAATATTACAGGCAGTTCATAAAGATGTTACGTATTTTATTCCATAAAGGATCTGAATTCTATTAAGAGTTTAATGCATTCACCAGATACATTTATAAAGAAGAACATAAAATAATTTCTTTTTCTCTCATTAAATAGAAACTACCTGGGGAAAAAGAATCAGGTGTCAAGTACAATTTCATTCTATTCTTTCCTAATTCAATTACAAGTTCCATTAAAAACTCAAAAGACAATTATAAAAAGCAGTTGCTCTTCCCTTCCCCATATTCCAAATCTTACAACTTACAATAGGTCTCAGGCTCTAAAACTGGTGTTTTGATACCAGCATGTGATATTAACAAGGAACAGGGAAAAGATTGACCATTTCCTTTTAATAAATGCCCAAATACCTTTAAAGAATATGTAAATACCATATTAAGTTGCAAGGAGAAAACCTCCTAATTGAATTGCAAAAATATATAAATTAATTTTAACATGAGATAATTAATCTAAATGAGAAACTCATCTCTTGTTAAGTGGTTTCTATAACACAAAGCATTTTCAAATGAACATAATCATTTATCTATTTTATTAATGACATAAATGAATACCTACTATGCATTTAAAAATTAAAACATCTCCCCTACCATCTCTCAGACTCACAATGCTATTGTAAATACAGTGGGGATAACTTTCATAATAAATATTCCATCAAGTACTTTTTTCCCCTTCAGATGACACATCACTCTTTTTTAAACTCTGAAAGCTGCTCAAATTCCTAAATTCTGTCAACAGGCAGGCATTTTCTCTAGCCCACATGAATATATAACAGAACCATTTTCCTTTATTCTTTAGGTCTCCCATAGTCCACCAATTCGGAAGGTAAACAGCTAATGGATTTAGATTTCTTAACAAGTGATCAACGCAATAAATACCAAATTTCAATGAGTAGGTTCTTACAAAGATAACTCGCTCTATCTTCAAGGAAAACTTGTATGAGCATTTCCTGTGGGGATATTTAAAATTTTAGATGAGGATTTCCTTTAAAAAGTACGTAATGCTACATATATTCTAAGCACTCTCGTGAAAACAGAGCACTGTGTTAACTATTAGTCTGGCAAGCCAAATGTTAAATTACTCACACAGTTGGGAAGGCGATAACATTGTGATCTCAAGGTAAGAAAGAGAAGGAAGCCTAATTCCCAGACACTGGATTTTGCCCTGCTTAGCTTCCCTCTTAAGTAATTAGTGAAGCCCAAGAGATGAGCAATATGGTGAAGGGAGCTTTGCATACCTGCGAAGGAATAATGCTTTTATTTGGGGGGCCTTGCTGCCAGCGGATTTCATCCAAGTTCAACAAAAGCCAGGGTTTATTCAAACAGAATTGGAACAATCCGAACCAGAGGGTGGGGATCCGTTTCTAATCCCCTTGCCCATCCATATAATAATATAAGATTTAGCAAAAGCAACCTATTAGAATAGACAATAGCCACATATTTCCAGTGGCTGATTTTCTGAATGCTCAACCCCGGTTTAACTTCCAAAATCCAGTACAGAGCAAATTAAGATTCTTCATTGAACCTCTTTCTTCCAGTAGATTTTAAAAAATAATTATTCTAATTAATTCACCGAGTAAATGCGCCTCAGACTCTTAATCTGTTAAGACATTACTGAATTACTCCTGGAAGCCTAGTTACTCACACAGGCTCATTGTAAGCACCTCAGACTCTCATATAATAGACCAAATGATTACACTTTACCTGAATAAATTCCTAAGTACCAGTTAAGATCGAGCTTCTCAGTTACATTTCCTTTTCCATTTACAGTGATGTTCAGGGCACGCTGTTCGTTTGCCCTACAGACCAGGGAAGAAAAAAAAATATTAAACTGTAGATGGAATTTAGATAAACACAAAGGAAGAAAATAAACTTAACCTCCACTTGGGAGATATGTTTTATGCTGGAAGATGACTTCCAGCTCGCAGGGTCCTGTGTGTATCTACCTTATAAAAATTCAATGTGACTCATGACTCTGAGTTCTCAAAAATTGTCTGTGAAGATGCTGCTGAGGATCAGACCGGAGTCGAAACCATGGGAGGGTCACACTCCACCAGCAAGAACTTTAATTTTTCTTCAGGGGAACCAAGTGAGGATTAGAAGAGCAGGCTGAACAAAGCCCACCCCACCCCCTGACTCTGTGAGAAAGCGAGGCTTCATTTCAATTTTATAGCACCTTGTGGTCAAGACCAGAAATAACTCACCAGTAGGAAAGCCACCAATCCTGAAGAACGTAGGCAACCTAGAGTAGGGAAACAAACACAACCATCAAATGCTAACATCACTCACCAGCTCAAAACTCTCCCTTACTAATAAAATGGAGACCGAAAAGGCTCCAGAAAAGGGAGATGGTCCTTCCAGCTCAGGTCAAGGTTGTGCCAAGCCCAACATGCCAGAGAACAACAAGTCAAGTAAGGGCATGTTACATTTTAAAATATCTAAATAACATCCTTTTTATCCTGGAAGCCTTTTGTAATGTACACTCAACACCAGTAAGCCTCACTTATTTTGTTTCCCACAGATAGCCCATTTCATTGCAAATCCAAGGGGACTGCAAAATACAGCAATATAAATAAATACAGGGCAGGCCAAGTGGCTCAGTTGGTTAAGAGCTTGCTGAAGAGTGCGAGTTCTAAGCCACAGGGTTGCCAGTTAGATTCCCACATGGGACAGTGAGCTGCGCCCAACCTGAGCTGCAACACATGGCAGGGTGGCTCAGCTGATGAGAGCACGAGCTCCTAACAACAAGGTTGCCTATTTGAGATGGTGGGCTACGCCCTCCCGCAACTAAAGACTGAACTCGGCACCTTCAGCTGAGCTGCCGCCTGGGTGGCTCAGGGAATAAAGCGCGCGCTCTTAATAACAAGGTTGCCGATTAGACTCCCACATGGGATGGTGGCTACGTCCACCTGCAACTAAGACTGAACTCGGCACCGTGAGCTGAGCTGCCACCTGGATGGCTCAATGGATAGAGTGTGCATCCTTAACAACGAGGCTACTGGTTCGACTCCCGCATGGCATGGTGGCTACACCCACCAGCAACTAATTGAACACAGCACCTTGAGCTGAGCAGAGTGACTAGACTTGGAACTGAGCTTGCTGCGCCCTCCACAGCTAAGACTGAAGGACAACTTGGCTGTTCCCCTTCCCCAATTCCCCAACACTGTTCCCCTCCCCCAATTCCCCAATAAAATCTTAAATATAAATAAATAAACAAATACAGTATGAATATAAATGCTACTGTAAATTTTAAGCTAACAGCACAAAACAAATGTCCTTACTCACCTGAGCTGTGGCATTTGCTAGAATAAGGAAAATGATGATAAACCAGTGAGTACCAGCTGTGATGTAATTCTTGTAGGCCTTAAGACCAATTTTTCCTTCAGAACGGCTCTCCTCGGTTGCTGTACCCTGTATATTCTCAATCTGGGAAGGAAAAAAGGCAGTGAGAGACAAAATTTTTAAAAATGAACCCCAAAATTTCAAAAGTTCAACAATGCACTCCATTGACAAAGCTATGGGAAAACACACACATTTGACACACTGATAGGAGCGCAAAATGGTACATCTCCTACTGACAAGGGTGTAGGAATATCTAGCCATACCATACATGCATTTACTCATGGACCCAGCCATCCCACTTCTAGGAATCTTTAGAAATAAGGAGATATCACTTGCACAAGGTTATCACTGTTGCGTGGCTTTGCTTAAAGTAGAACATCATGATTTCCAGCACAGGCACAACAAACCCAATTCATGTATAAATGCAGAAATGAGTCCCAAAATAATATACAATGATACGTAGCTAATGTATTGCTCTAAATTATTTGTTTCGCTCAATGATGGAAACATAAAACAAAGTAGGGGCTCATAATGTTAGGCAAATACAGTAAAGTGAGTTTAAGCAGTAAAATGGAGTAGTAAGAGTTTGGATATAGGTAGGAGAGCCTATGTTCCAAATCAATTTGGTTCCTGAATTTTAGAGAGTGATTCCTGAGTTTGAAATGTGAGAGACTAATCTGAATACTTATCAGAATCATCCAGGCTCCTGGATTCGGCTACTGAGAAATACCTGTGTATTTTTTTAGGGAGAGCTAGTGAGTTTCTGCACTTTTGTCTGGAGGACTTAAGAGAATGCATTAGAGATTCACATGAGCCAAGGATGTCCTGGGTTCTAAGCTGGCCACTGGGGATTCAAAGATGGATAAGATGTGTTTTTTCAGTCTTGAAAGGTAAGAAAGGAAGATGGGAACTAACTCTAAAGCGTCTACTGTGACCAGGTCCTTTACATGCGCTACTTCTGGCCTGCCACAAACCATCTGGCACTGGGGCAGGATAATACTCTCAGTCATCTGTGGCACCAGAACATTCCCACATGTAGGAAAAGTAGCTGACGTAATGTGGGCTACAGCAGGACGCAGTCTGAAGGGGTCTTTAAGCCTCTGGGTGCAAAAGGAAAGCCTGGGGCCATCTCAGCAAGTAGGACTGACCTAGGATCAATTCAAGGGTTCTACTACCAGCGTGAGCCACCTATACCTACAAGCGTATAGCAGTCCACTCACTCACTACTGATCTCCATAAGATTCTCCAACCGATACCCAAAGGAGAACCCCAATCAGGCGTGCTCCCTTTGTTCTGTTTTAATTCTACAAATTCCATGGAACAAGGCCCTGGAACCTTAGGATCTGCTTTGGGACAAAGATGTCACGAGCAGAGCAGAATGAAGATCCAAGAGGCCACTGAGAGCAGAGAGAACCAGGGCATGTGGCAAGACGACCAAACTCACAGCTTGGGTCTCTGGGGCACCATCTTTCAATGAGGGTCTAGAAGACTGCTGAGACCAAACCGAAGATTCCGAGAAGGTCCGATTCCTCGGCGTGGGACTTTCTGGCATGGAAGGTTGTTCAGCCTCCTCATTTTCCTTCTTTAAAAGGGAACCAAAATCTACCCCAGATTTCAGAAACTCAGTGTATGTCCCCTTTTGCACCATTTTGCCCTAAAATAAAAATAAAGAATTTGAGAAAAATACATTTGCATTTGATAATACCAATCTAATCTAACTCTAATCAAGAAAAGTTAATTGACCTTAAATTATTATTTTCATAAGGAAAATTATCCTTAGGTCTGAAATTCTGGTTGACAAATCTAGTTCCATTTAACTTGACACAAAACTGGGCATTCTGTTCTCTGCCAAACCCTGTGTTAGGTGCACAGAGGGTATAAAAGAAATGTGTGAGCATATGTTAAAAATGGAAATCATTGGGCCGGCCGAGTGGCGCGATGGTTAAGAACTGGCTTGGGACGCCAGAGGGCCCCGGTTCGGATCCCACATATGAGGGCCAGTGACACTGCCCTCTACAGCTAAGATGCTGAACAACAGCTCAACCTGGAGCTGGGCTGCAGTGAGTCGCCGGCGACAGCGTAGGCTGCAGCCCCTGTGGCAGTGGGTTGCCATGGGCTACCGTGTGTAGCCAGCAGCCAGCGTCAGCGGCCAGCAGCCGCAGCGAGCGGCCGTCCAGAAGCCGACGACTGATGTGCCTCGCCTGGGAAGAGCGCAATGATGGTGCCAACTTGGGCCAATGAAGCAACGTCCTCCACAACTAGACTGAAAAACAAAACAACAGCAACTTGTCTGCTCCCCTTCCCCTAATTCCCCAGCACTGTTCCCATCCTCCCAATTCCTCAATAAAAATCTTTAAAAAAAAAAAAATGGAAATCATTGACATCACTGCTACGGTCATTTAAGGAAGCAGAGAGTATAGATGTTGGTGGTAGTAGCAGTACAGGTTTTTTAAACAACGTGAAAATTGAGTTAAATCTCATGTAACAAGCAAAATTTAAAAGAAGAGTCAACACTTCATGGACAGTGTAGAGGCCTGACCACTGCACTGTATACCTGAAGCTGCCGTTGAATAATACTGTATGTCAACTATAATTTAATACATACATAGTCATGGGATGTGGAGTATAGTGTGGGAGTGGAGTCAATGGAATTGTAACAGATATGCATGATATCGGGGGTGAGGGGGCAGTGGATGTGGGGAGGGGAGTTGTCACTTTGTGAGGGGAGAAAAGCATAACTATTGCATTGTTTTGTACACCTGAAACTAATAATAATAAAAATAATAATAATAAATAAATAAAAGAAGTCAATTGGGGAGGATATTCTGGGGGTGGGGGGGGACTTAAGATTGACACGGAGGTGGGTGTAAGCACTTCTGCATAGGTTAAGAGTCACTCATCAAATCTTCCTGACCATTGTCATAGTATCATGTGCACCAATGAGACAAGATGTGTGGGAACTAGCCCTGTATACATAAAACCCATGAGCTGCACCTTCATGGTCTTTACTCTAAAACTGCCCATGAAACTCAGGAAGTTAGCAACTCAACATTCAATATTCCATGTGCTAAAGTAATGAAACAAGCAGGCTATAAGGCTGTGGCGGCTCTAATGCCTCAGTAGCCCATACAAGAAAACCAAAACCTAAGTCAGAGTCAATGCACTCAAATCTGAGAAGATGAAACTTAAGAGCCACAAGCAGCCAACCAGGTCTTCCCAAATCAGGCAACCGCTGAGGTTATAGCCAATCAAACAATTTTTTTTTAATGTATGTGACACCTCATTACATAGTTTCCCCTCCTTACCAAGTTATATCGAATAATGTGCAGACATTTTCACTATTTTCTTACCCTGTGAAACAAGACTTGGCTTATTTATTCAGTGGTAAACATAGTATTAGGCACAATCCCAGGACGCAAAACAAATCAAAGAAGGGCAGCCCTGGTTATGGCAGGTCAGGAGGAAGGTGGCCCAGCCCCCCTGCAGCCCTCTCAGCCCATCCCCCCAGGGGGTCCACTAAGAAAAACCCAACGAAACTCTTGGGAACCATTTGATACTACAGAATTAGAAAATTATTTATGATATAGTGTGTCTTGTTCCATTTGGGAGGCAAAATTCATACACCTTATTTAATGAAACGACCACTTTCCATTTAAGTATCTGCAAAATGCACAAGAAAATGACTATGGTGTAGAGACAGCGGTTTTACTCAGCAGCCAAGCACTGACAATTCCAAGAGGGGACGAGGGGGCAGCCAAGGTCTCTCTGCTGTTAGAGAGGGACGAAACAAATAGTAAGGATGAATCCCCAGGGGTGCTCACCAGTGGACAAATGGTTGTTTTGATAGTACTAACATCAGGGGTGAAGTCCTCAAAAGCAATAAGGTAACCCCCCAAAATATCCAGGAACTGGCTCAATAGGTTATTCTCCTGCCTGCTGATTCTGTACTCATAATACTGCCAACACCGGGGTTCTACCACACTGGTCTCACCCCTCTGCACATGAACTTCATTGTTCCCAAGTTTGAGGAATCTGAGCTCCCTACCCCTGGAGGAGTAGGGAAGAGTCAACACATGGAACTGCTTCTAAAGATATAGCAATTCTGCCTTTTTATAATCTTTCTTAAGGCACAAATTCCATTGGTGAAGTGAGGTATTTGACAAAGGGCCTGTTGGAACCGACAAGGGTTAATGATGGAGGTACTAAGACACAGAGGCAAACAACCACTAAGCCTTAAAAATCCTCACGAACCTTTACCCCTGCAACCATGCTAGCTGTTGTGGGTTGAATAGTAGCCCCCCCACACCTCCCCACTCCCCATCCCTCCCGCAAAAGATATGTTCAAGTCCTGACCATTATACCTGTGAATGCGACCTTATATGGAAATAGGGTCTTTGCAGATGTAATCAAGTTAAGATGAGGTCACACTGGAGTAAGGCGGGCCCTAAATCCAATGACTGGTGTCCTTATAAGAGAAGAGACTCATACAGACACAGGGACAATGCCATGTGACAATGGAGACAGCGATGGAAGTGCAGCAGCTACAAGCCAAGGAACACCAAGGATTGCTGGCGAACACCAGGAGCTTGGAAGAGGCAAGGAAGGATCCCCCCCTAGAGCCTTCAGTGACAGCATGGCCCTACCAGCACCTTGACTTTGAACTTGTAGCTTCCAGAATAATAAGAAAATATTTCTGTTGTTTTAAGCCACCCAGTTTGTGGTACTTTATTATGGCAGCTCTAGAAACTGATACAACACTAGCCTAAGCCCTTACTTCTATCTCCTGAACTTTACTAAGACTTGTAATAGTTTCTGCTATGGCCCCTCCTGTGAACATCAAGAGGGATCTTTTAAAATCACGCATCAGATCACATCATTCCTGTGCTCTGGACCATCCAATGGCTTCCATCCCACTTCAGGGGCTGCTACCACCGCTTTCAGCCCATCTCCCTCCGTGCCCCCCTGCTCACTCTGCCTCAGCCACACTAGCCTTCCTGCTGCTCCTCCAACATGCCAGGTCAGTTCCTCCCTCAGGATGCTGCCTCTGGACCCCCTCCCAGTGCCCCTCCCCCAGGTTACTGCATGGCCAGCGCCTTCATGTCACTCAGGTCACGTGAGGCACCACCTCCTCAGGGGGGAAGTCATATCAGCCCCCACCCCTCTACCCCTTTCGTCACATCTGTCCCCATAAGGATGGAAGCCCATGATGGCAGGGACTTGTCTTATAGCTGAACAGGCTCTCACATGAACCGGGCATGTGAAAAGCCCTGTGCAGTGAGACTAGCAACTGACTATAGGACAGTGGGTGTCCCTGACCAGGCAGGGGTGCTTGGCTATCCAATCATGCTTCTGTAATGAATGGAAGACACTCTTTAGGGAAACCCTGTAAGACAATCCAATGGAAACAAACATGTCTTTGTATCTCTAGTTTCCAAATAATACTTTGACTTAAGTCGTGGAAGAGGAAAATAAAAAGTTCTAAATAAAGTAGCATCATTATCCTTAATTTCACTAGAATAATTTTAATTCAGTAACTCTGAGGGAGCAATTTTATATACATTAAGGTACAGGCCTTAGGATATAACAGTAACATTTCTACATGTCTTTGCATTCTTCCTCAAAGGATGGATAGCAGCTCTGAGAAGAGAGGGACGGAAAATGGGAGAGAGAAGAATTTTACATCTAACGCAAGGAGAGTGACCTCCTGGAAGGCCTTGCCTTCAATACACCTGAGAGCTAACAAGCTCCATACACTTCTCGAAATTACTTACATCTTTCAATATCAGAATCTGACTTGCAGCTTTTAGGTACTGCAACTGATGAGTCACTAAGATTGTGATCTTCTCATACAAGGTTTGACAAATACACCTATAAATGTAAGAGGTACAGTATGCAAAAACACATTAATGGGGTGCTCCAAATTGGAAAACACACATCTTGAAAACAAGGAGATAAAGGCAATACAGTAGTCAAAGATCTGTAGTTTACACACCAATATAAATACAAATTAAATACAAATATAAATCAAGGAAGCCAAGTAGGTCCTCAAATTCAACAGCAGCAAACTTGAGTCTAGCTCTGCTAAGAAATTCTAGAAAGCAGTCTAGGGCACGAGGTAGTGACTATTAAGTTTGTTTTTTCCTAAAACTCAGCTTAAGAATTATTTATATATTTCATGCTGAAAAACAATTGAGCAATACTGACATTTCAAAACCTGACTGAACTGAAATACCAATTATTTTATTGCTATGTAGGAATGGGAGAAGGAGGGAGCTATGCCATATAAAAATGTGCACACATTTCTTAGACAGTTTAGTAAGTGATTATTATTTATGATGTGCATATTAAGCAAAAGGAAAAAAAAGTCTTAGGTCCTCAGTAACCATTGCCAGAGTGCATTTTCAGACGTTTCTTCCTAAATATGATTAGACAGAAAATATTGGGTTGGTGGAAAAGTCATGACACATTTTTGCAATGAAAAACATAGAAAAACTACATCATGACTTTTCCGACAACCTAATAAATACTAGTTCAGCCTCGATCAGTCCCATCCAGGAAACACATCCTGTTTCATTAGAACTGAAAACCTACAGAATATGGAAATGAAAGAACAGAACCCAAATGGCCTAAATCAGTGAAAATCACCCAATGGCTCAAAGGACACACCAATTCTCTTAGGGAAGATCCATCTCATTATTCAACCTTAGAAGGTTTTGTTTTGTTTTGTTTTGTTTTTTACAGTAACTCCTCAAAGTGCTCCTACATTTTAAACGCAGACCCCAGCTGCACCCCACAATGGCCTCCAGGTAAGTGAGTAGCTGGTACCAGGCCTCTGTGACCACAGGCAGGGCTCCGCGTACACACTCCGGTCGCCTGAGTCGCATGCTGCGCAAATCTCAGGAACATGGCCACAACTCAGTCTGCGGAGGTGGGTCAAATCAAGAGTTGTGGAGGCACTCGGACTGGAGTTCACATCCATGCCCTGCTCTACCTCTTTCTAGCCCAACAATGTCAGGTGAGCTATTAAACCTCTTTGAACCTCAGTTTCTTCACCTCAAAATAAGGCTAATGTCAATTCATAGGCATGTTCTGAGAAATAAAAGCGCTAATCCACTTAGTAAATGTTAGCTCCATTCTCCACTCTTCCCATAACCTGTAAAAGGCCGGCCACTTTGCAGTCAGGATAGAAAAGTCCTAAGGGGACACTTTTGAGACTGGGCCCACAGCCAGAAGCCAGACTCCAGGATGTAGATGCATATACTATCACTTCATTCTTTAAGTCCAAAAGGATCACTTTTTCTCTTTAGACATGTCTTCGTTTGGCTTTCATACCAAAGTTTCTTGACTAAGTAAATCCCTCATCAGGCTTGGTACGAAAGCTTTTAATGGAATCGTTTCTCTTTAATTCAAAATCACTGGCCATTAATCCCTGAAGACAGATTATAATCAAACCTGATGGGTTGCTATGTCTAAGGTGGGCCAACTCAAAAGTTTTAAAACATTTTCTTCCTAACATTCCATCACCGATGAGGTAATATAATTACAATGATATTAACAGTGGATGGCTTTAAATTTTTCCTAAATTATGCTTTTCGTCAAAATCTCCAGGAAAATACTCTATTTTCCAAATTTTTAAGAGTAAAATTTTCCAAGTCAGGCCGTAAAAAAATGACTAATTCCGCAACAAGCAGTTTAACTTATTCTATGTAAGAGCTGTGTTAAGAGGTATCACATGCCATGGTGGAGGTACAAAGAAGACAATCACAACCTTCACATTCATTCAATCAACAAACATTTGTTGAGGTGCCAGGCACTGTCCTAAGGGCTGAGGACACACCCACCGGTCAAGAAAACAGGCAATACTCTGCATGGTGCAGAGGGAGCTACACTAAACGAATACAGAAAACACACTACAGGGTCGTGACATGTGCTATGAAGACAAAGCAAGGCGAGGAGGATTGCTGTCTCAGGTGGAGGTGACACTTGAGCCACGAGACTATCTCGGGAAAACTCCTTGGAAGAAAGCACAGCAGGTGCAGTGGCTCTGAGACAGAAACATGCTGTGCAAAAGCACCTTCAGGAATTCACAATTTAGTGGGTGGTGGGGGACATGTAATGATCAAGTACAGCCCATGAAGGGCTGTGGGAAGATAGGAAGTGCACAGTCCCTCCCGCCCGCCCCCCCAGAGAGACAAGGAGGGAAGACGGTGGCCATGTCCTTCATCTTTCTGCTTTGCCCTGGCACACTGTTCCCTGGCTCTTGGACAGAAGGAGTAATACCTGTACAGACAGACAGATACGAGATAGGGCTCACCTCATTCAGGGCACTACACAAAAGCCGGCATGCCTGGAACACGTACTGAGGCTGTGCAAGGAAGTGATGGAAAGGGGAATGAAGGCAGAATGCGAAGAACCCTGTTTGCCATTTTAGGGCTTGGAGCTGCATCCTGAACATGAAGGGGGCTCTGCGAAGGCCTGAGAAGGGAGGGTGGGCTGAGAAGGCAGCAGTGTGGAAGGTCTGATTAGGACAGACCCAAAGAACTAATTACCCCGGAGGCGGGGGGTCTGGTGACATGGGGCTTTCTAAAATACAGCAGGGATCCATGGCTAGAAACAGATTCGACTGACATCAGTTCATCTAAGGGCCCCTACCCTTCTTTATGTGATAGAACCCACTTAATGTTGACAACATATAGTTGTAAAACTCACAAACCTTAATAACCTTGGCTATATACTCATGACTGAAGTAGACTGTTAATGGCAAGTGAAAGTGTAATTCATTCACTTTTGATACAAAAACACTTCGTATTACTAAGCTTCAACACAGCCTCCGTCGTTCATAGTATATTGTTCAATCCAATTTTCTGACTCGTTGAGAACATTCTCCAGTTGCTGCTGAGCGGTTTCCTAAATTGCATTCGTGCTCCCTGCCCTAAGTTTCCCTCAAGAATGTGGTTCTGATTAGCAAACAACAGTTTTAACAAGCTTGCTTCTATCAAGTGTATATCCAAAGTCATTAAACCCGCAAAGTGCGAGAGGACTGTATAAAACGCCTGTGTTCGAAGAAGACCTTGGGAGAGCTTTTGTGATAAGCGCACTGATACTTCGCAATTAAAACCCTTCTCTTTCCTCCTAGTGACATGAATGCAATAACTAGCAGAAATTTTTCTTGGAGTGGGGGAGAGCTTGTGCAGACTCACAAAAGACAGAATGACAGACACGTGGGGAGTTCAAGGTGAAGCGTTGGGAACAAGGAGGCTGAGCCCACCAGGCACTTCTCTGCCTCAGGGAAGATTCATCAAGTCACAGTCAGGATGGGGTGGGAAAGAGAGGTCAGGGCATACAACTGGAGGCCATGCCAAGTGTCAGCTGGCCCTACTCTGCACTCTCAAAAATTCCGTGTACTGTGCACTTTAATTGTGGTAAAATTTATGTAAAATAAAGTTTACTACCATTTTTACCATCACCACCATCCATCTCCAGACCTTTCCATCACCCCCATAAATAAGCACATTTTACATACATACTCTGGTGGATTAATGTTAGGGGACCCACCCCGTGAGCCATGCTTAGTGGGTGGCCTCGAATCCCAGCTCTGCGAGTACAGGCTCAGGGCTCCTTCACACACTTGGCTCTGATCGAATGTCTTTACTTCGCTCTTTTGGACCTGTTATGAATGAATAGTGCGCCCAAACCCCCACTTCACATGTTGATGGCCTTAATGCTCTCTACCTTAAAATTTGGTGATAGGACCTTTACCAGGTAACTAAGTTAAAATGAGGCCCTTAGGGTGGGCCCTAATCCAATCTGACTGGCTTCCTTAGAAGAAGAGCAGATTAGAACATAAGAAGAGAGATACCAGGGGTGCAGGTGAACAGAAAGACCACATGAGGACAGAGCAGGAAGACAGCCATCCAAAAACTAAGGAGAGGCCTTAGGAGAAACCAAACCTGGGGACATCTTGGTCTTGGACCTCCAGCTTCCAGAACTGTGGGACAATAAATCTGTCATTTAATTAAGCCATCCAATCTGTGGTATCTTGTTATGGCAGCCTGCTATAGACTGAACGTTTGTGCCCTCCCACAATTCACAGGTTGAAACCTAATCCCCAACGTGATGGTATTTGGAAGTGATCAGGTCCTGAGGGGGGAGCCCTCATGAATGGGATGTGTGCCCTTATAAAGACCTCAGAAAGCTACCTTTTCCCTTCCACCATGTGAGGAGCAGAGAGAAGAACCAACCAGGAAGCAGGTTGTCACCAGACCTCAAATCTGCCTTGATCTTAGACTTCCCCACCTCCAGAACGGAGAGAAATAAATGTGTTACTTATAAGCCACCCAGTCTCTGGTATTGTTATAGCAGCCTGAACAGACACAGCCCCAGCAAACTCATACAGGACCTCACAGCACGCCTTTCCAAGTATTGTAGCTTTCCTTTTGCAGTACAACATGCATCTTCCACTAGAGAATGTGCCTTCTGTTCCTTCACATGACCTGCTTCTTCCGACCTCTGCACCTTTGCTTCCACTATTCCCTTTGGCAAAGGAACTGAATCCTACTCTCAGTCTCCACACACCGTTCCCAGCCCGCAGGACCGCAGGGTACTTCCCGCCAAGTCCAGTCCACAGTAAGCTTTCCAGTCTAAGCTGACCATCTAGAGCTGCCCACTTCTACTCCTATTTAGCATCTGTTAGCCGTTCTCAAAACCCCTTTAAGCTTTAAGAATAAACTTTTCCCATGCTTTAGTGGTAACAAACTCCATGTAGAGACAAATTCTTTAGGGGCCACAACAAGATGTAGACTTCTTGATCTCCCTTCTTCTGCTCAGTGTGGGTGCTTACCCTCTGGCTTACTGTCTACTTTGTAAACTAAGGTGTTTTGCATAATAACATTTGCAAAAGCATCTATCTCAGTGCACACAGTCGTGCTTTAATAAGTGCAATTCAAAGGGCTCACTGGCTTTAACAAAGTATAAACCACAGCAAGGTAACTGTGGAGTAGATATGGAGGCTGTTTTAGCAAAAGCAAGTTCACGCCATTTTGAAAAGGCCAGCCTAGACTACATAGAAAGCGTCAGCCAGTGCACATCAGGTTACAGTATACACAGAAAACATTAAGATTCAGGTTGTTCTAGTTCAGAAGCTCAGTGGCTCAGCAAAAGCCAAAGCAAACAAATTCCAGAAACAAAGTGAGAGGGTGGAGTTAAGCCAGACTCTAGATACCCAGTTTCAAATTCAAGTTAACCCTACATTTGTGGGTCTTACCAATTCTGGGAAGACTCCATGAAGCAATATTAAATGATTGAAGCCATACTCTGCTGCAAACAAATCATTCTTAAATTCTGGACTTTACTAAGAATTTCCAACCTACAGAATAATAAGCGTAAACCAACAAGGTCTTTCACGGAAGATCTGTATTGGTGATGGAACTGCTTCTAAGGTGCCACAAATAATGAAGGCAAAGGAGTGGCAACCAAGTACCAGGTAACTGAGTCCCACCTGTAGATTTAAAAATTGTACATCTTTCTTATACCTGGGGTCTGGGTCCATCAACAGTGTCTTGGTTATCTGCAAGTTGGGGAGAAACGGGGGGTAGGGAGGGAAGGGCTCTGTAAAACTTTCCACTTATTTCTTAACTCCCTAAATTTCTCTAAAACGGGTCTTCTGTGGAAGGGAGGGAGGGGAAAGAGGGACGAGGCAGAAGGAGCCCAATCTTCTGAGGCACAGAGGCTTTCCAGAGCCCAAGCCACTGGGTTCTTGGAAAGCAAAAATGACAGAAAACATGAGCAAACTCACAGTTGGAACAAGTGCTTGCCAACCTCTGCATCTACTGCACTGAGAGGATCGTCCAGAAGGTAGATGTCTGCATCCTGATATACTGCTCTAGAAAACATAAAGCGGTATCAGACAGAAGAATGCTTCACGCTCCCGGGATCTCATCTCTGAATCATGACGGCGTTCAACAACTCACATGATTGTCATTCCAAGAGCCAACGGAATAATCCAAGACTTGTGCGCCCACACACTGTAAGCGGGGTCTGCATGTCAATCACCCCTATCAGCAGCCCAAGAGGCATGTGCAGAATGGCAACTAACATGCAATTTACCTTGCGAGGTTGACCCGAGCTTTCTGCCCTCCGCTCAGCGTGCTCCCCCGATCTCCTATCACAGTTAGATCTCCATCCTCCAAAAGCTGCAAATCCTACATGGATAGAAAAAAAAAAAAAAAAGACTTAAAATGTGTTCTGTCATTCTAAAACTTTTAGCATTAGTTCTTTATATACATATTTCATCACCAACAATGGATACATTTCATACTGACTAAATTGTAAACTTGAACCTTTAAAAAAAAACAAACTCTCAGGGATTTTGTTGTCACCCTGTGGCTTTTCACAGCATTTATGCATTTAACCATTTTAATAGATACGTATTGAACATTGACTGTCAGGCATTGTTCTGGGCACAATGATTTCAGTGGAAAACAGTCTCTGGAGTTTCCATGGTGGAATGTTGACAATGTGAAAAATTAATATGAGCACAAGTACTAAGTACTAAGAAGAAAAAGGAAGTCAGCTTAGGGGGACAGAGAGTGAAGGAGGGAAAGTCCATCTTATATGGGGGTCGGGAAGGGCTCCGATCAGAGGGGGTTTAAGCAGATAGATAACCGCCGGAAGGGGGAGCATACCTGCACAGATCTGGAGAAAAAGCGTCTCATGTGGAAGAATAAGCAAGTGCAAAGGCCATGGGACAAATATACCCTCATGGTGTTCGGAGACCAGCAAAGAAGCCAGTAGAGCTGGAGCACAGTGAGCAAAGAATGTGGGGCTGGCAGAGGCGCCAGCAGGAGAGGCCATGGTTTCGCTCCACGTGGAATGGGAAGGGGACGCGGGGGGAGGCTGACATCATCTGGCTTAGGTTTTTAAGGAATCACTCCTGTGTCTCTGTGGTAAACAGATGGTAAAGGGGCAGGGAAAAGGCAGAATACAAGTTAGGAGGCTACCACAATAATCTGGGCAAAAGATGACAGTGGCAGGGACCAACGTAGGAGCAGTGGGAATGAAGAGAAGTTGTCACAGTCTGGACAAATTTCAAAGGTAGAACCTATAGGACCTGCTGGTGGGATGGGTGTGGGTTGAGAGAGAAGGGGAGGACGGCATTGTTCTGGGCATGAAAAGGGGGAAGAACAGGGTCACCATTTACTGAGTGGAGGAAGATGATGGATGCAGATTTAGGCCATAAAATCAAGAGTTTGGTTATGGGCAAGCCGAGATGACTATGGGTGCTGTCGAGTTGCAGCTGGATATGTGAGTCTGAAGGTCCGTGCTAGAGATACAAATGTGAGAGCTGGTGGCACACACATGGCTTGTAGCAGCACAGGACTGATTTCATCAAGGAATAGTGTGTCTTAACTACTCAGTCTCAGCTTCCCACTTTCAGAGAGGGGATGACACCTGACCCATGTCTTCATAGTGATATTTAAGACAGTGATAGAGTGACAGACAGGATCTGTACAAGAAGTAAGAGCAGAAAGAGCAGTCTGGGAGGAGAAACCAAAGAAAAACCAGTGCATTTGAGGGACACTGAGCAGGTCAGCTGAAGTAAGGAGAGGCTTGTCCCATGCGAGCCAGGAAAAACTCAAAGTTAAGAAGGATTTGAGGGCATGGGAATCTATCAAAAGTTATACTTGGCCACTATTTAAGAAATAAATGGACGAATTGCAATACCTAGGGGAAAAAAAGATGACAAGAACATTTCCAAACCGACAGGATAATAATCAGATAAGTTATACATTATTATTATTAGAAACCTTTACTTAGATTGCCTATATCACCAGACAGGTCCTAGCATTGACAAGCAGAGTTTGGGAGGAGTTTGTTCTCTACTAAACCTCTCAAGCGTCAACCAAGGATACACGGCAATACCCTTCTGCAAATGAAGCCCTCATTGTCTGTCTCTGCTTCAGCAAATTTGGAGGAGAAAGCAAATGGCACCTTGGGGTCCCCAACAAGTCATTTGATCTCCCTAAGTCTCACTTTCTTCTTCTACAAAATGTGCTGCAGAAACAAGAATTACTAAACTCAAAGATGCCATGAGAATCAAAAGAGTAATGCATGCATACATTCTACAAACGGAAAAAGGACATCAGTTAATTTTTTTATGTATTTTTTTATCAAACCAACAGTGGGATCCCACTCACATTCTGACTCAGTGGGAGTCACAATGTGCAAAGCACACCACCAAAAGGAAAAGAGGAAAAGAATATCTCCATCATAACCCATACCCTGATAGCCCACAAAGACACACAGGCACATAGAGTGCCCTGTATACTCAAAGCTGAACAGGATTGCATCAAATGAAAGGCAGTAATGGATCTATCATGAAATTTCATTATTTCATATCATGTCTTTGTTGAGCACAGAAGTTAGTACCATCTCTTGTTTTTTTGGTTTTCATAAAAAGCAATAAGCCATTTTAAGGTAGGTTCCCAAACTTCTGGGAATGAACACATACACACACACACACACACACACTTTACTTGGTCTCCAGTTCATTGTTGACAGTCCTTCTGCTTAGTTTTTAGGCCTTGATTTTATGTTGTTTTGTTCCTTCTCAAAAACCGCACTATGTTGGAGCCCAACAATCTTAGCCATTTTCCAGGCACTACATTAAGTAAGCACTTAAAACTCACTCTTTCATTTAGCACAGTTAGGAATAAGAAATGGGCTCTCTGTCCAAGTCTGGTAGAAGGACTTCAGGTGTATTTGTGGACTCTGCAAACTATTTATAGACAAGCCTCAGATGGGAAAAACATTTCAAAGGATTTGAAGGAACACCCAAGTCAGACTAATTTCCTAACCACAATTTTCTGATTTGGCTAGCAGGAAAAGCCTGAGTTGAGCACATATTACAATTCCTCCTAACGACAGGAAACTATTCTTACCTTGATAGCAATGATAAATTCTAGTTTAATTATTTTCTCACGTAGATCACTTGAATTTACAAACCCCTTTGCATACCCACAAGCTTATAATTTCTTCTCATATTTACCACATTCCTGCCAACTTGGACATTTTTCTTTTCAGACTGCCTTAATAATGAGAATTATTATTGTTATATTTTTATTTTTCATCTCTCAATTGGGATAACTATATCACTTGCCCATGACATAATAGAAAATAAGAAATCATGGCTATCAATGCTATACCTTTGAACATGTACTACCTAAAATTTTAAAAAGTCTTCAGTGATAAAAGATAACATGCAGACTAATGTTACATAATATATTGCTTAAAGTATGCTAATGCATATTTCTTGTTGATTTATGTAACGTACCATGTCTGAAGCACCTATGTAAAAAAGAAGTTATATACTCAAACACCTTCTTTCTAACCCGCCACATTTTATGGATGTGCTTTTACCCCAAAATTGGCTGCTCTTACAATTAAGAGCTATTTCTTTAACATTATTTTAACATGTACAGAGTGCTTGTTATGTCCCTAGCAATCAGACACTTTAAAATCATTACTACATTTCACCCTCAAAACAGCCTTTTGAGACTGATAGTTTAATTATCGCCACTTTCCAGGTAAAGAAACTGAGGCTTTGTAAGGTCCAGACAATCAGCCAAAATCACACACCAAATAGAGAAATTGAGACTCAATCCCAGAGCTGTCTGGCTCCGGGGCCCTAGAGTTCAAACACCACCCCTCGGGCGCCTGACATTGTTATGTTGTTCCCTACGGTATGTTCCATAACAAACAGTGTTACTCTGAATACGTCATCAGCCTAAATCGATGATGCTAGAGATGATGAGTTTGTACATCCTATTTTATTACAGAAATGGTTTCAGCTCAATGAACTTAAAAGTTTACTTCAATCAGATCTAGTATAATACATCTAATTGTTATTAATATAGGTAATACAAGAAACATGCTGGTTTTTTTCCTCCAGAATTTAGGGATGGGGAGGGCCTAAGGAGAAATCTTTATTTATATGTATGTATGGATGTATGGTTGTATATATTTTGAGAAAAGGGCTATAATAGCAATAATAGCTACCATTTACTAAAAACCTGGGGTGTTTGCATTTTACAGGCATTATCTGTAGTCTTCACAATAATCCCATCCCTCCTCCATTTAATAAGAAAAGAACCTGAGACGAACGCCTTGAATAACTCTGCAGGACTATTTCTCTCCCAAGCCCACGACTTCGCTGCTTCTACTACATGTGCAGTCTCTGTATCTAAGGGCCAAATAATTCCAGAATTCCCCAATTATCTAGGGCCATCTATGCCCACCCACTGACACAGGGATTCCAAAAGGAGATAAGAAAAGGACTTTGGAACTCATTAAGTGATTCCCTTGTGTCTCAAAAACTTTGTGACTCCCTGTTAACCAGAGTCACCGATGGCACTTCAGAACAGCAGCAAAACCTCTTGGAAACCTTCTGACCCAATATTCTCATTTTGCAGCAGAAACGTCAGAGGCCCATGAAAGTAATAGGACAGGTCCAAAGCAACAGTGGGCAAGTGACAAAGCCAGGGCTCTTTACTGCTTCTCCACCCTGGGCCTCCCTTCCAGCCAAGGCCCTGACTCCACGTCCCCGTGTGATACAGTCCATGTTTGTAGGTCAACTCGTGTACAGAAGAATCACTGCAACCCAACCCTGCAAGGTCCCCCTGTGCCACACAGAGGCCCGAGGGTAGGCGAAGCCCAGAACACTGCCCCCATCACTGGTCAGTCATCTCATAGGGCTCTGGCAAAAGCATCGATTCCTGGGGAAAATGCTGACCAGCAGCCACTTTCCCAACCCTACTTTTGTCCAGAGGCATTCAAATATGGGGGAGCAGAAAAGACAGGATTGAGCTATCACCAGAAAGGCAAGGTCATGCAAAGAAACAGCCAGATACTGGCCTAGCTCTTTGGAGTCTGATCTGAGCATCAGTCAAGACTTGAATTTAAGGTAAAGAAGAAATGCCTCAGATCTGTTTATTCCACATTCCACCTTCATGGACCACCCAGTTCTTATAATAGGTCTTCCTTATAAACTTTCTCAATGGAGAGGAAGCAAAGCACCATAAAAAAGCATAGAATCTTGAGTCGTTTAGACACAGATCTGAACCTGAGCTGCAAATCTTTAGGTGAGTTGTTCCATCTCTCTAACCACAGTTTTATAAACTATAAAATGAGGACAGAACACGGAAGACACTGGTAAAGATTAAACACTCATAAACCTTTGTGTGTGTGTGTGTGTGTGTGTGTGTGTGTGTGTGTAAGAGAGAAATGATTAGCATGTGGGCTCTGAATAAATCGGAGCTATTATTATTACTGCATTACATTTTTTTCCTTCTTTTTTTATACAGTATACATATTGTTTAATGAGAATCTAGCTCGTAACTGTTAACTTGATGTCATTTCTAAAAATACATAATCTCTCATTAACAATAATCCAGAAAAAAGAAATAAAAGCTCACTAAACAAGCAATTATGTTTTGTTCACATCCTCACAAAATGCTACTCATCTGATACAGTCTATGATGTTCAGGCCATTGTTCAAGCAAAATTACTATTTCCTCACAAAGCTGGCTTGGAGCCTTCCACACCTCACCTTTGAATGTCCATCCCAGCCTTTCCCACACAGCATAAAAGAACAGTCGGGTGTCCAGACTACACTGACCAGACCCCAGGGAGAGCCCTTTAACACTATTATCCATACTGATTGTTATAACCCAAAGAAAGTAACATAATATTTATTGGTATTTACTTTTTTTTCCTCTTTGGCAAATTATATTCTATCAGGTAAGTTCCATTTTCATCATTCATTCACTAATTTTATTTAAATTTCAATGTACAATTAAACATTTCATCCTGCCATTTTCTACGAAGCTCAATGTTATTTTCTGAATAAGGTGCAGTGAAAAAGATGCAGTATTAAAAAGAAATCTAGGGCCAGCTGAGTGGCGCATTGGTTAAGAGCTGGCTTGGGACGCCAGAGGCCCCGGTTCGGATCCGACATATGAGGGCCAGTGACACTGCCCTCTACAGCTAAGATGCTGAACAACAGTTCAACCTGGAGCTGGGCTGCCGTGAGTAGCGGGCGACAGCGTGGGCTGCCGTGAGTAGCGGGCGACAGCGTAAGCTGCAGCCCCTGTGGCAGTGGGTTGCCATGGGCTATCGTGAGCGGCCAGCAGCCGCCGTGACTGGCCGTCCAGAAGCCAGATACTGATCTGCCTTTCCCGGGAAGAGCTCAATGATGGTGCCAACTTGGGCCAGTGAAGCAATGTCCTCCACAGCTAGACTGAAGAACAAAAGGACAGCAACTTGTCTGTTCCCCTTCCCCAAATTCCCCAATAAAAATCTTAAAAACAAAAAAAAAAGAATTTTAAAACATTCCACTTTCTTCAAATAATAAATTGCAAGTCAAAACAAAAGTGGAGAGGAAACCCATAGAATGAAAGGAACCTAGGAGACAATCAACCAAGTACAAAGTGCAGACCTTATGTGGGTGGAGTCTGAGTTGAACCAATGGTTAAGATTTCTTAGTGAGATAATCAACAACATGTAAATACCGACAAGTACATTGATGATATTAAGGAATTTTGGTCATTGTTCAGGTGTGATAGCGTGGTATTTTTTTCAAAGGCTGGCTTATATTTTAGAAGTGGCCAATGGAATGTTTACAGATGAACTAATTAATATGAGGTCTAGGATTGACTTCAGAATATTTGGGATGGGGATGGGTCTAGAGAGCAGGGGTAGAGATGAAACGGGGCTTGGTGCATCTGGGTTCATGACACTATTCTCTCTACTTTTGCAAATTTTTATAACTGTCCACTTAAAAACAGGTTAAATGTGAATAAACCTTCCCAAAATAAAACAAAACTAAAAAAAAAAAAAAAAGCCTTCTGTGAATGCCATTATCACACCATGATAAAGACAGTGGTGTATGTGTGCACACGTGTATTTACACTGAAGACAAGCTTAAAGTATTAAATAGTGCTCAAACATCTTTCTCGTTGAAGAATACACTTTTAACAAACTTGTAGTTTAAACCAACACTATTATGATTATTTGAAATTCGAGTGTATGCAACTCAAAAGTCATTACTCACCTTTTTCAAAGCACAAGCCTTGATTACTTGTTCATATCGTTCCTTTTCATATTTCTTCCCAAATAAAATATTACTCCTCACAGTTCCTGAAAACACCCAGGGCTGCTGAGAAACATAGGCGATTCTTCCATGCACATTGACCAGCCCCTGGCTCGGGGGCAGTTCCCCCAGCACAGCATTTAACAGTGATGACTGAAACAGATTGCAAAACAGAAACGTGTACAGGCAACACTCAGGACAGAATAAGTCACTGCAATGCAGCCTTCCCCGGCCCTGACGGTTGATCAACGTTACAGCCCTTTTGTTTCAAACAGGAAAAAAGTACAATCCTGGAAGCTGCAATTAAAAAACTGAAAAATAACATTATTGGTCAGTGTAAACTAATGGTTGATAAAGAAGAGTAATACAATAGAGTATAACAATCTACTCTGCCCAAGTTTTCCTCCAAATGAACTGCTGTACTCAACAGGAACTAATTAAGAATGGTTAACATTCTTAACTAACAGAGCAGCCCGGCACAATATAGTATTTCATATGTCTGATGTTTAATGCAGTTGTCCCAGCAACCAAGGACCCTTTACTTGACAAAGACTTGCTCCTGAAAAGCTATGCCTACGTATTTACATCCAATGCACCAGAAAAGATTATTTAAAGGGAATCTAAAGTGAGTCATGTTTCTGAAGAGCAAAAAATCCATGAGAGAAATAATTCCCCCAATCATTTATACAGCCCATGTTTAGGATTTTATGTTGTTGTTTCAGAACATGTTAGGCTAAGTGTGCAAGCACATTTTCTTTAAGTCTGTTAAAACATAGAGATGGTATGTCTGTGTGTACATGATCAGAGTGCTGGTAACACAGAGCTGATATAATCTGTTTGTCTGTCTCACCTTGGGAACCTGCTTTCTTCTGGAGGGCAAAAGCATCTGGGTCTATGCTTATAGCTGTGTCTTTGCTCCCAGCACAGTGCCACACATATGGCTGCATATTTACTGAATGTGTTGATGTAACTTGCATCAGTCCTATTAGGAAATGTTTAAAGCTTTCTGGAAGAGCCTTTACAACGTCCAGACTCTTTAGGGTCTGCTCTGACAAAAAGAAGTTCCCATTTCTCAGTCATTCCATCCTGAATAGCTGTCACTTCAATAATTTCCTTCACTGAGATGGCTAACTTCCAGACAAGCAGTTCCCAACTGTGCAACTTGAATCAACAGGAAGTAAAACATCATAATGTGTCTTATCCAGGTTTATTTAGCCATGCAACCTTCTTGCAAATCTAACATTCCATGGGACGCACTTTCAGAAATGCCATTCTAGATCCACCCAATTCAGACCTATGTCACATATAGCTTTGGGCTCAACCCCGAGAATTTAAGATGGAATGTAATATGACATCAAGCTGCCAAAAGGCATCACAGCTTACCTTTCCTGCTCCCACAGGTCCGACCACAACTAACAAGTCACCGGGTCTGACAGTAAAGGAAAGACTTTGTAGGGTTGGGGTTTCTGATGCCTGCAAATGAAAGTTTACAAAAATGTACCCATTTCAATAACATAACACACATCACTTCAAAAAGTGCAGAAAATAATGAAACAGGCACTGATACATGAATATAACCCACATCTTTCTCCTTCTTATTTTAAGATATTGTGTCCTGGAGTCCTTTTCAGCCAATCATAGCTCTATGGGGGATTTGAAGTAACTTTAAGTTTCCTTTTGGAAGGCCCATTCTTTTACCAGATTTTTATACAGACACAGCTCTTGACACAGAATTTAAGTAGTGAAAATGACAAGGCACCTTCTTGATGCTCACTGACTTATTTAATATACTTAATAGGACATTCGGGGTGGGTGGTTTTTAATAATTTATGTTTTCATGATCACCCTTGGTTTTAATCTCCTATTTCATTAATGTCCACGAGGTGGCAGCATATGTACATGGCATGCTAGGCCTTTCCTAATAAAGAATTTGAAATCTCCACTCATCTCCCCATTTTGACTTGATAAAGGATGCATCTCAGAAACGTTCAGCGAGCAAGAGGGCCCTTCCAAATAAGGGCCCTCTTGGCAAATAAATTCCTATAAACTGTGGTCAAGGCAGTAATCAGAGATCTAATGTAACAACAATGAAAATAGGGACTAAAGAAATTAAGTGTCATATCAGAAGTCAGGGCGAGAGAGTCTCAGATTTTTACCTGGAGCACGCACTACTTGCCCTGGCTAAACAGGGACAACCAAGTACTTCTACTGTAAAAACAGAGTGTGGGCAACAGCATACACTCCAATGCAAGGGGGCCGAAGGATAAAGTACTCATCGTGCTAATGACAAGTCATGTCCTAGAGCAATTGATAAATTCTAAGATAAAGAGAGTCAGGGGATATGTATGTTTTTACACATAGTAAGTGTGAAGAAAATTCTCAATAACTGCTGTTAAAAAAAAACTTTAAAAAAAAAAAAAAGAATGAGTGGATATGTGTGATTACTAAAATGACCCAAAGACTAAAAAAAGCACACGGCTTTAAATAAAAGATCTGGATAATCTTCAAAATGAAAAATGTCTTTGGAAATAATTGAATTGACTTAAGGATGGTCACATACTAAAATAATGACAATTATTTTTAATCACAAGAAAACCAGCCCCAGCCTTTACAGGAATGACTAAAAACTATTAATAAGAATCTGGATTTTAATACAGGAGAAACATTTTTTTAAGCTTCTTCACTTTTTTCATGTCTAATAACTAGTTCCTATGTTACTATTTTTACTCAAGTTTTGACTGCAAAATAATGAGCCACATACAAACATCAGCTTCCTGTCCTGGCACCAGTTCCTTGGGCCAGACAGGCAGTTCCTTCCCTGTGAAGGTTTCAGGATCAGGCACTGCTCTAGCGTGACCAGAAGGGGGCAGCATTCAATAGCTCAGGGGTGCTAGGGCCCCTTGATGTCCTAGTTATCCTGATTCGGCTGTTGCTCAAGCGACCAAGATCATAGACTGAGCCCTCAGTCTCTGTGTCAGACATCGTCTAGGCCCTGGGGATGCATCAGTCAATCACACAGACAAAAACCCCGGCCCCGTGGAGATGTAGAGGTTCCCAACTGGACTATAAATTTTAAAGCCTAGAGATTGATGCCAAGTCCTTCTTCATTTTATGAATGAAATGCCAGTCGGTGAGAAGACCTTCCCCCATCCCCACCTACCTGCCTGGCTGTCTAGTAGAGCTGCTTAGAGTCCATCTCTTTCTCCTACATAGCAACCCAGCATGTACTTCATCTTGCCTCAGCTTCTCTCTAACCAGCAATGTCTGCGCCCTCCCCCACCTGAGGCCTCTCTCTCCCCCCTCATCTCCCTCTCAGATCCATGACCTAATCTGACACCCCCTAAATACCCCCCTAGCACCGTGCACAATCCTCCCATAGGCAAGGCCAGCACAACAGAATAGGGCGTTCTGTACAACAATGCAAGCTGCAAAAAAAACAAAGTCTGAGAACATGTTATTAAGTTCTCAGAAGAACAAAACAGCTCATTTTACAATGTTGCATAGTTTGGTACAAAAGAATTCTGATCATGAGTTATACAAAGTGTGTGTGTTAGCTACCTCAGTGTTTCATCTCACTCAAAGCAGTCAATAGAATACATCTATATCATGGAATTTTTTTTTTAGCTGAGCCATCCTGCTACCTGTTGGCAGCTCAGCTCAGGCCGGGACTAGAACCGCTGTTGCTAAGAGCTCGCACTCTTGAGGGGGTTTGTGGCCGGCCCCTATTTAATGGAATTTTAATGGTACTTTCTATATATGCTTACAATGTATCATGATGAGCAATCAAAGCAGGAGGTAAATTTACCTTATTAAGGTAGGGCAGATTAGCTAAGGCAGCTTGTATGAGCTTCCATGTGCAAGAGGTGCAATGATGTGGTTTTATATATTTGGGGATGGATACACTACTGTTTTGGTGGAGATGGCAGGGGGACGGAGTTCTGGTGAAACGCCTGTTTGCTCTAGGCTCCGTTCCCCTGCTATGCTCAGAGCTGCCAGATTCTGCAAACTTTCGAGTCTACTCCAGTTCAGCCCTAGAGAGCACTGCGTGAGGCCAGGAGGCAGGAGAGGGAGAAGCTGGTACCCACAGTACCTCCACCAGCTTCTAACAAGCCTTTCCGCTGTGGTCACATCACCTCTGCAGTGCCAGCATCAACCTAACAGCCCTTCACACAGTAGTCCCCACTCCTGGCAGCCAGGTTCCTGGGTTCTGCTCCGACAGTTGGCCCTCTGGTAAACACCACCTCCTCCCTGTGTCCTTCGGCCCTAGGGTGGGAGCAGCTTCCTGCCATGCTAATCTCTGGGTGACATCACCCACCATCTATGTAACTAATTCCCCTCATGAAATTCTCTCCTGTGGTGTGGGTTCTGATTTCCTGACTCACTCAGGCCTATACAGAAGGATGTGCATGGAGGACCATGGAGCCAGGGGAGAAAAGTATTTCAGTTGTCAATAAAGGGGGCACTGAGTGCGCAAGTTTGACAACTTCTTGAAAGTGGTCCCTGGTTTCTTTTTCCCCCATTTGCCTAAACCAAGTGTTGGAAAAATCCTTGTGACCTCACCAGTCCTACCTATCCTAGCTTGCCACATAGTGTAAACCTTGGGACTCACTGGCACTTACTATGCCCGCCTGCTGCCTCCTCCCTGCTCTTGGCTGCCACTAAAGTAGCCAGCACCACCCAGAAGCTTAAAATAGGGGAGCCACCACCCTACCACAAAGCAAAGACCCAACTCATGGTTCCACTCAATGTGTGGTAGATGGTCTGATAACATCAAGGTAAAAAATGTACACTCTAATCCTGTAAATTCTAACATTATAAACTTATGTAATTTAAGTTCAAAATGTGGTAACACTTTGAAAATCCTCTTAAAAATGAGATAAAACATGTCAAATGCCTTAGGCTGATTTTACTTAATCTCTATTAATTGCAAAGCTTATTTCTGATTTTGAGAATTTTTAAAACATACTGTCAGTAAATGAGCAAGTCACATTTTATACCATGTGTAAAAAGTTCAAAACTCTTATTAAATTTATGTCACCAGTTGTCTTTTAGCAGTCACAATCTTATAATGGAGGATATGTTACCTTATCCCAAAAAGCAGTAAAATCTTGCACATGCACTATTGTTTTACCGTCTGATGGCAGCTGAGCGTTGCGCTGTTTTATCTCATCAAGCAACAGAAAGTTCTACAGAAAAAGAAAAAATACCGATTGTTTAAACTGGAGGAGCAAAAAGCACAAACAAAAATAACTGCTTTCCTAAAATGTGTGGTATAAAACTTTACACAGCCTACATATCATTTTACCAACTGTATTTAAAGTGGTGGTTCACACCAGAACATACTATATCACATATAGTACACTTGACCCTTGAACAACACGGGTTTGAACTGTGTGGGTCCACTTGCACATGGATTTTTTTTCAATACTGTAAATGTATTTATTTTCCTCTTCTGTATGATTTTTCTCAATAACATTTTCTTTTCTCTAGCTTACTTTATTGTAAGAATACAGTATATAATACATACAACATATAAAATGTGTGTTAATTGACTGTTTACGTTATTGGTAAGGCTTCCAATCAAACTTCTAGGCTACAAGTAGTTAAGTTTTGGGGGAGTCAAAAGTCCTCTGTGGATTTTCGACTGTGCGGGGACTCAGTGCCTCTAACCCGTGTGTTGTTCAAGGGTCAACTGTATATCTTATAGTACCTATTTTATATATTTATATTTTATAGTCTATAATACACTTATGTATAGTATTATACATATACTATAGATACAGTAGAGTATTCATGGCTACAAGGCTCTCTTTGTAACTTTCTGCACAAGTGTACTTACTAGATCCTCCCTAAAGAGAAAATATGGCTCCAAACTTGAACACATTTAGAACCTGGGCATTTTTATTGTTTTACTTTTGTGTTACTAACAATAAACACAGGAGCTGGTAGGAAATGATTCCATAAATATTTACTGAATCCCACGATGTGCCAAGCACCCATGGGACATGCTGGAACACAAAGACGAAGGCCACTCCCGGGCCCTCAGGAACCGAGCTGGCGCAGCAGCCCAGACGGGAATGCAGGCCAACGGCAGGGCTCCGAACGACAGTCCTGGCTCTGCTGCGTGTTTGTTCTGACCTTTCGCTGGACACTGAAGTATTACACTCTGCTTGTCTCTTCCTGTGTGTCAAATCAATATATCACCACTTGTTATTAACGATCACTTAAGTGATTGTTCTCAAATGAAAACGCACCTAACTTTCTAGCTCTTAGAAAAAATATTTTATAAGCATCTTTTCACAGTCACTTGTCTTTTCTCCTTAGTAGATAAATGCCCTCTCCTTGACAGCAGGAATGGCCATATCGTCCACTTCTTGCTATTTTCCACACTAGTTAGGGGCTATTCAATACCATTTAGCGGAATAAAACAGTCCTGGTAACCATTACAAATCTAACACAATGATATATAGAAAAACTTCCTCTTAATCTGCAAATGCTAGACATAATTCAATGAGGAAAGCTATAATGGTACAGAAACTGAATAAACGGCTGAGACCACCCCCTACCCCCCCAAAAAAAAAAAAACTGAATATGTGGCAGAGACAGCTGGCCGTCTTCAAAATCTGCTCATTCTTCTGCGGTACCAAAACCCAGTTTTTACCTGGCACATGGCAGTCTACAAGGAGGCCCTCTCTCCCCTGCCTCCCACGCAGCTAAGTATTGCCATGTAACTAAATTCAGGCCAGTGGAAAGTGACGACGTCTGGGAACCTTCCTCTACCCACAGCCCAGGCCCTGGAGGCTGCCGGGTGCTCAAGGCCACACACAGTGGAGTAACAGGAAAGAGTGTGGATCCCTAACACCATGAAGGATCATGCTAGCCATGGAACTTGTTATGAGGTGAATTGTCCCCCAAAAAAGATACGCTGAAGTCCTAACCCCAGTTAACTCAAAATGTGACTTCATTTGGAAAGAGGGTCATTGCAGATGCAATTGATTAAGGTGAGGTCACACTGGCATATGATGGGCCCTAAACCACTGTGACTGGTGTCCTTATAAGAAGAGAAGAGAGACACACAGGGAGGAAACAGCCATGGGATGGTGAAGGCGGACACTGGAGTGATGTAGTTATAAGCCAAGGAAAGCCAGGGTTTGTCAGCAACCACCAGAAGCTGGAAGGGGCAAGGAAAAATCCTCCCCTACAGGTTTCAGAGAGATCATGGCATGCTGACACCTTGACTTCAGACTTCTGGCCTCAAAAACCGTGAAACAATAAATTTCTGGTTTTTTAAGCCACCCAAGTTTGTGCCACTTAATTACAGAAGCCCTAGGAAGCCAAGACAGAGCCTTACAAGGATTTTTGCATGAGAGAAAAGTAAACTCCCTTGTGTAAGCAGCTTTAACATGGGTGTTCTGGGACCCACAGGCAAACCTAATCCTAACCAATACAGGAGGCAACTGAAATAAGCATGTGAAAATGCTTAAAAAGGAAAAAATAGCCCTTAAGTAAGTTACCTGCTACTGTAAAAATCATAAACACCCTTCAAAATTCTTGTCTAGCACTACACCAAGCTACAAATTTGATTGTATTGTTCAACTTTAAAAAAAAAAAAACTGGTAAAAACTGTAGAAAAAGGAATTGTGTTCCTATGCATTTCCCTCAAAGACCCAGCTAGTGTGGGACACAATCTGTTCATGCATCGGTTCACTCATCCACCCATCAGGCTCAGCGAGAACCTAGCTGAGATTGGGCACTGCTATTCCTACCTTCCAGAAGCCCGTGTCTAGGCAAGGAGGCCGAATGGACAGACTGCGGTCTGAGGCTACCTCTGCAGGTTTTAAACCCACCACAGCCTGACTTCTCTCTACACACCACCATTCCCGCAGTCAGCCCGGTACCAACTCTAGTCCATTGTGCCACAGTTCATCACTCTCCCCAATTCTCCATTCCTCTGGAAACATAATTTTGGAATCTCACTTACTACCAATCATTGAAAATGCTGACATAACTTTTTTTGCTGCCTCCCTACACTTCCTGGTTCCTTCCCCAGCATTCCCCAAAACCACAGAACCTATTCCCAACACCACTCCTTACTGATCTCCATAAAACACCTTGAGTGTCTGCCTCGCTTAAAACCCTCCATGAGCCGGCCACACTCCCAAAGTGGCCTTATCCTTGATACCTTGAGCACTAATCCCGCCCACCCTTCTGAGTCAATCTCAAATGTTAATCCCACTGGGAACCAGATCAGCATGGCCCCCAGCTAGCACTGCCGTCCCTACCTCAGAATCTCCATAGGGACTTTAAGTCACTGAGGGCCAGAGACTTTGTCATCACAGACTTTACACACATAGTCCCAACGCCAGCTAGCACTGAGCCACACATGGAGTCAGCATATCAAAGATATCTGCTAAGGGCCGGCCGAGTGGCGCGATGGTTAAGAACTGGCTTGGGACGCCAGAGGGCCCCAGTTCAGATCCCACCTATGAGGGCCAGTGACACTGCCCTCCACAGCTGAGATGCTGAACAACAGCTCAACCTGGAGCTGGGCTGCCATGAGTCGCCAGCGACGGCTAGGCTGCAGTCCCTGTGGCAGTGGGTTGCCATGGGCTACCGTGTGTAGCCAGCAGCCACAGTGAGCGGCCTCCAG
>NW_017731757.1:1236523-1242029 GCF_001890085.2 Hipposideros armiger | reverse complement strand
TAAAACCATGCAGTAAAAAATAAAAAAATTAAAAAAAAAAAAAGATACCTGCTAAAGGAATAAACAGACTCTATGGTTGGTTCAAATGAGTCAAAACATTGAATACATTGCTACAGCTTTACACAGTTAACATACAACATATAAAAGCAAAACGTTATATATAAATCTTGTCTAGACAGAATAAAATCCTGATTTTAGTTTAAGTGTATAACCAACACATAAAATTCAATATTCAGTGCATGCATATTAGAATAGCTATTTGTCACCTTCAAAAAAAGAAAAGAAAACCTATGCACAAAGTGGAAGTGTACTGAGCATTTGTCCATAGACAATAGGTCTAAGGTAGAGAAAGAAGTCACAATCTTCCAGCTTCGAAAGCTCATGGTGTGCTGGGTGGATTTTTCTCTAGCACTCGGGATGATGAAAAGCTGAAATTAAATTGCCATTGGAGCCACGAAATGCATACCCAGAACATGTCATGCAGGGAAGTGTCAGACACTGGACCTCAAGCCAAAAAGATTGACTTCAGAGTGGCTGGTAGGCAAAACCCTAGGCAGCTTTGTGAACAATCTAACCTCAGAAACAAATTTTACTGGATGCAGAAGCTGCTGAGAACTTGCAGGCCTTTGAAGTTAAGACAAGATCTTTTTTAATCCTACTGAACTCATTCAATGCCAAGGCCATCAGTCTTCTCTCTGGCTAAAAGAAAAATAGAGGGAACTTCTCGGGCCTTCAACTTCATAATAAATCCTTCCTTTTCTGTATGTGAAAAAGGAAATTGAAAAGAACGTATAAAAAAAAGGAAGACACTACACTATAAAGCCCACACGTAGGCTGGCCCTGTGGGCATGGTGCATAGCGCCATCTCACGGGCAGAAAGATGTGGTAGGATTTTCTTTCTAGGGTTCCCAAACATGATCTTACTGGAAATCACTCAAGATGAATGGCCCAATCTGCTAAGTCCCAGGCTACGGAAGACAGTGTTGGAGCAAGCTTTAAGATGTTTTTCAAACTCTACATGCCCACCAGGCTTCCAAGCCCACCTAAGGTCAAATATCTCCTAGTGCTGATGACCTGATCAGTATACTCAGCAAACCTTTTCTTCCTCTGCTGCTTTCATTTTCACCTTCTAATTGCACATTAACACATCTAACTGAGAGACAGGGAAAGGAAGAAAAAGTAAACTTTGAATCAGTTAATTATCCAACAGTCCCCCCTAGGTTTCATTTTCCATGGTTTCAGTTACCCGCAGTCAAATGCGGTCCAAAAATATTAAATGGAAAATTCCAGAAATAAACAATTCATAGGTTTTAAATTTTGCTCCATCCTGCCCAAGACTTGAATCATCCCATTTTCCAGCATACCCACCTCACTCCATCTCATTACATAGTCAACTGAATCATCTCACATCATCACAAGGGTGAGTCCAGTACAATGAGATGTTTAGAAAGATAGACCACATTTGCATCACTTTTATTACAGTATATTGTTATAATTGTTCCACTTTATTATTAGTTATCATTAATCTCTTAATGTGCCTAATTTATAAATTAAACTTTATTATAGGTGTGTGTAGTAAAAAAGCATAGTATACACAGGATTCAGTACTATCCCCAGTTTCAGGCATTCACTGGGGGTCTTTGAAACTATCCCCCTCAGCTAAGGGGCACTACTGGATTCACTGCCTGTTACCTTTGTTAGATTAGATATATAGGAAAGGAGGCTGAATGGGGCTTACGGACTGTCGCTCAGCCTTAAACACTTGGGTATTTGAAAAGCACCTTAGACTTCAAAACCAAATTCATACTCTTTTCCACCCCAAATTTGGTCCTCTCCTAGTATCCCATATTTCAGTGAATACAGGTGATTTTGCAGCCAAAAACCAAAGCAGCCCATGATCCTTCCTTTTACTGAACTCGTCTCTTCCCTCCACACCCAACTTAACCCTGATCCTGAGTAAGTGGGAAATCTGGCCAAGTCTCTATTCCAGCCCAATCCAACCCACATCATCTGGTTCCTGGCCTACCTATGCCTCTTTACATCTCCCTGCCTTACTCTGGCTTCCAACCCCCACCCTCCCTGACCCATTGTCCACACTGTAGCCAGGTGAGCTCTGAAAAAGCTGAAAACCTTAATGCTGCCAATAGGGTCCTGTATGGTCCCCTGCTCAGGCCTCCAGTGCTGTCTAGTCTGTAGCTTCAGACATATTTGGTCCCTCTTGTGCACTAAGAGCTTTTGTCACATAACTATCCCCATGAAAATGCAAAACCTCCTACCTCCCCCAACTCACCTGCCCTTTCTCACCCTCGCACATGTAATTGTCCAGGTAACTACTTTAGCCTTCCCAGAATGCACTGCTGCTGAAATTATTCAAGCATCTCTGTCCAAGCACTTCCCTAAGACCTTTCCTTCTAAGAACTAATGACACACAAACACACGACAATCGTGAGTTTCATGACTTGCTTCTTTATGAATTCCCCTTCACTTGATGATACATAAATTCCAAGCAGAAAGGACTTCTGTGCATTTGCTTACGTGTGTGTGTGTGTGTGCGCGCGCAATATATATATATATACACACACACACACACACACACACACACACACACACACACACAGAACCAGACTTAAGGCAGGTGCTCAATTATATTGTGGAGTAAGTGACTGAATGACTGACTGAATGAATTCCAAATCTACCCCCCAAAAGTCTAGCATAAACAAAGGCAGGTATTTATTTTTCCTCTCAAGTGATTTAGTCTTAATGTGATCCTGATGTCTTTTATATTTGCTAAGCACATTTAGACTCTGTGTGCTTTTTTCCACAACCAGGGCAAAGTTCCCCAAATGTGGCCTGGTTCCAGGTACACAGGGGCACTTACTAAAGACACAGACAACTTGGGCCCCAGCCAAAACCTAGTAAATTAGAGTCTCATGAAGGTGTGATAATTTAGTTTGAATCAGAATCTCATGTGATTCTGATGAATTAGAGAACTAAATTTTAAAAAGAGTTGTAGAAGCCACAGGGACTGAAAAAGAGTCTAAGATCTAAAAGAAAAAACTTTTTTCAATAATTACTTCTACACCACCATGAAGCAGTTAGCCAGGCTAACACCAACGCCTCCTCACCACTCTTATTCTCTGCCATTTCTCCCACCTTTGCTGAAAGCAGCTACTGCTGAACAGACCTGTAAATTCCCAGACCCTTCTTCCTGCCAGGACCTTTCTGTACGTGAGGAAGAATTGAGGTTTCCTGCCCAAATCCAAGACAGTTAGTTTATCAGGACACAAACTAGCTTGAGAAAGTTAGCCCCTGGAAAATTCAAAGGTTTCAGCAGGCTATCATTTTAATGTTACCGCACACCATCTACATGGGAAGGAATTTCAAGCATTAGATACAGTTCAGTTGCATTTTGGTGGAAAAGAAATAAAAAATCCTACCCAAACATCTGCCCACAATTCCCTGAAAACCTTCTGTAGGATCCTTTTCGTGCTATACCCTTTGATGTATTCCATAATGCATCAGAGAAGGAGTTATCACTTCCCACTAATTAGTGCTCAATTATTAGGCATTCACAAAATCCCGCAGACGTGACAGAGCTGGACTGTTCCTTCAGGTGCACATTTTCTGAACACCTGCTACCTGTGGGAAACACAACGATGAACGAGGCACTGGATCAGCCCTTTAGAAGTCTGGAGTTCAGGGACAGAAAGAAATCCATAGAGATGGTTTCAGTATTTGGTGTGAGGACAGAGTCACATCTGGGGAGCTCAAAGGAACAGATGGGGATTCAAGAGGGTGTGATGGTTAATTTTTCATGTTAGCTGGGCTAGGCCACAGTCCCCAGATATTTGCTCAAACACCTCTGGATGTTACTGTGAAGGTATTTTTTAGATAAGATTAACATTTAAATCAGTAGACTTTGAGTAAAGCATTTCATCCTCCACAATGTGGGTGGGCCCCACCGAATCTGTTGAAGACCTTAGGATAAGACCTTTGGAGAACTCCTCCAAAGAGGGAATTCTGTCTCCAAGCTGCCTTCCCACTTAAGATGCATTTTAGCACAAAGCCCTGTGATTTTAATCTTCTTTTATCTCACGATGGCCAGTAAAACTCTCAGACTAATTGGTTAACCAGGTGAGACTGAGTGTTTCTAATTATCTAAAGGCCCAAGGAAAACCCAGATGTCTACACAGCTCAGGAGCCAGGCTGGCAGAATCTGCATTTGCACCAGGCTGTGTGTGGCACAGCCCTTCTCTTCAGAGAGCAAGTCCACCAAGTCCAGACAGTCTACTTTGAGATACACAGGTGGACATACAAAACAAGGGAAAGACTCAGATCTATCCCCCTCTGGACAAGATCCAGCGCCCCTAGGTTGAGACCCACAAGGCCCCATGTTTAGGAATGCCTAACTCGAATCTCACTGTGCATTTCTCTGGCTTCTAACATAGGTTGGGCCACCCTGGGTCTCTAGTAAGTGCCATTCTTTTCCTGTGACTGTTATTTCAGTCAATCCAGTATTTATTTGATGCCCTTCATGTGTCCATTATGGGGCCATACACTATGAAAAATAACTATCAAACACGTTCTGCGGTTGAGTGGCTTAGAATGCCCCTGGGGAGTCAGAATCACCCCACGTGAAATGGTGCTGAGCGGTGTGTTACTGGCCTTGTATGTAAAGGGAAGCCCAAGATCAGCATGAACAAAAGTGCTGCGAGAGGGTCGTGGGAGCTGGTCGGAGGGCTAAGCAGCATTGGCTTAACTCAAGGACAGAAGAGAAGGCACCAGGGGACTGAACAGAAGTGAACAAAGGCCCCAAAATGGGGATTAATGTGGCGTGTACCAGAAACAAGCCTCCCCTCCAGAGCAGAGGGTGGTGTGCTGGAAACACACAGTGCGACCAGTTGAGCCTAAACCTAGAGTTTAAATGTTTTGTTCTGCAGCAAACAAGGGACCTTTGTAGGTCTTTGGAATTAGACTAGATGATTAAAACAACACTTAAGGAAAACACATGCCAGAAGGTGCTAAGAAGTCAGTGTCACAAGGGTTAAGAAACCAGGGCTCCGGGCAAATCCTAGTACTATCCTTTACAAGCCACAGGGGGAGGGGCAAGCTATTTCACCTATCACAGGAACCTGTTTCTTTATCTGTAAAGTGGGGACACTAATGCTTATCTCATTCAGTCATTGTCAGGATTAAATGAGATAAATGGGTAAAGGCTTTTAGAGTGTCTGGCCCTTCCGAAGCAATGGCTGTAGCAATCATAGCAGAGGCGGCAGCAGCAATAACAAAATTACGGCAGCACAACACATAGCAAAGGCACCATCTGGAAAAGCTGTTGTGCACACTTAGACCGTCACGATGGTCGAAGTATATTCCGAAATATCTTCTTTCCAATAAGGAAGCTACATAAAAGATATTTTACTGAACTGCAGGGACCATCTCTTATCAAAGTTATGTGAAGCCCCTGTCAGAAAGAATGATAAACAGGGAACCAGAATTAACCCCG
>NW_017731757.1:1222138-1228186 GCF_001890085.2 Hipposideros armiger | reverse complement strand
TAATTCAGTTGTGTCTGTGACCAGGTGTAAAGGCTGGTTCTGGAACAAAAGTTAACGTAAGTTCATAACACTGCAGCCAACACAGAAATTAAGGATCTGCCAAAAGAAAATCAGTCATATTCCACATAGGGAAAAAAAAAAATAGTGATGTGCCATTAATATTATCAATGAGAAAGACACAGTTCACAAGCAAACTACCAGAATTCTGCTGCCAACCATGAAAGAATAATTGGTCCTGGACTTGCCCTCCATTGAAAAACTATAAAATTGGACAAAATCGATGAAGCCGCTGTTTTCAGGCCCTGAACCACAAGCGGTGTAGGACTGTGAGCCTGGGGAGAAGGGACATAGAAGAGCTAAGACTGTGACTGGCCTGGCTTTCAGGGAAGGGGGGTGGGGTTTGGCCCAAGTAGAACTGCAGTTTCACTGAGTCAAGGAGGAAGAGATGGCCGTTCCAAATCTGCAATTTGCGGGCCAGAATAGCAGAGGGGAGGCCCCAAAAGATTTCGCGGAGATTTACCAAAGGCAGGACGGCAGGGCTTCACTGTCCAGAGGGCCTGAGAGGGAGAAGTAAGCGTGGGGCAGGGTGCTGACGGAAGACTCCAGCGGTGATGCTAGAGAGAGACGGTGGAATCTGTGCCCAACGAGAAGAAAGAGATCCTCATAAGCGCCTCAGACAATCAGCTTAGATGCCAGGAGGGCCAGGGCTTAGTAATAAAGATCACACTCTAGAGTAAAAGCCATGCACTTGGACTAAGTTCAAAGTGGAAAAATCTGCTCCAAACAGAGTAGATTAAATAATATAATTAGATTGGCAGGCAGGCCGGCATATAAAAAGAACTAATGAACCAACCAATTTTGCCAGGAATTGCCTATCAGAACAAATATCAATGCCCTTTAATGCAGACTCCCTATAATGTATTCCTTATAACTTCCAACATAGTAGAACGATTGCAAGGTATGCAAAGAAAAGGTGACTCGCAATCAAGAGGAAAAAATTCAGGAAAGAGAACTATATCCTAAGATGATTCAGAAATTGGTAGATAAAATCTATAAAACAACTACAGTAAGTCCTCACTTAACATCATCGATAGGTTCTGCGACTTCAGGAAAAACTGTACATAAAGAAAACAATTTTACCACTAATTAATATAAACGAGCATTACGTTAGTTACTACATTGTAACAAAATGACATTGAATGAAACGACCTTATTGAGGCCCTGCTATGTTGCAACATGTTCAAGGAGTTAAAGGAAAAAATAGTTACAACAAGTAAATGGATGGGTAATTTCAGGAAAGAGGTGGACACTATTTAAAAAATGGAAATTCTAGAACTAAAAGGTACAATATGGAAAATTCACTAGATAACTTTAATAGCAGAAAACTTCCATTGATCTGTTCCCAGATCCATTAACTCTTTCTTCTAAAGTTTACATACAGTCTGAAGAACAAACAGGAAAAACAGAGAGAGATTTAAAAAAGCAAAGCCTGGGAGTTCAGGGGAATATCAAGTAATGAAACACACATGTAATTAGAGATCTGGAAGACGATGACATTTGGGGGGGGAAATAGTTTGAGAAGTAAAGGCTGAAATGTTTCCAAGTCTGGTAGAACATATTAATTTACATACCTAAGAATCTTAGCAAACCCCAAGAAGGATCAAAATAAAGAGACTTATGCCTACGCACATCACAGCCAAACTGCTGAAAACCAAAAAGAGAAAGTCTTGAAAGCAGCCCAAGAAAACTGACACATTACATACAAAGGAGCAACAATACGACTGGTGGCTGACTTACCAGAAACAGTGAAGAGGAGAGCACCTAGTATAATCAATTACATGTCTGTTGTCCTCAGGAACTACCAGTTAGCAGAGTACACAGACACTGGCATATTCATTTATGTCATCATGATCATAAAAACAGCTACCATTTTATTAAGCACCTACTGCAAGCCAGACACTGACTAGGAAACAACCTTACAAAGTAAGGATTATTCCTGTTTTGCAGATGAGAAAATAAACTGGAAGTTTTTCACACCTGACAGAGAACAAGCATTCAGTCTTTTTTTTTTAATAAAGCAAAATTACGACTGTTCCCTCATTAATGTAGAAAATTAAAGCTTAGTTCTAATAAAGCGTATATGCTATAGTTAAAACACAGTTCACAACCAGTGTAGATATAACAATGTGCAAATTAATGCATCATCTTTCTGTTAAAGTTTTGGCTCCACATTTCCTTAAGTTGACACGTTATAAACGGATACTGTTGGGTTACATTTGTTTTCCTTGTGAAAGCAAAACAGTTCCTACATGAGAACAATAAAAGGCAAACAAAACAAGCTGGAATCAATACTTGTACTGTATATGCCAGATGCAGGGTTAATATCATTAATAAATCAAGAGCATCTAAATATCAAAAAGAATTATAAAAGCTTACCAATTAAAGGGGGAGGTGTCACACGCAAAGAACAAGTGCAGGAAATTAAGAAAAACACAAATGGCTAATGAAAATTTGCAAATCTCAAATTCATTATTACTCAAAGACATGTAAATAAAAACAAAGCAGGATTATTTTTCAACCAGGCACTTGTGAAACTGGCAAATTTAAAAAAATACAACATCTGAACTTGGCAAGAACGTGGACCATCTCATTTTACTGAAGGAAATCTGGCATACCAAAAGCCTTGAAATGTATACTCTAAGAAATTAAGGATGTCTTCAAGGCTCTGGCTTTAATCATACTGACTGCACTGTTGTTTGTTAATCTATAAAAACTGGAAAGCAATCTAAATATCTAATTATTGGTTACGCTAGAATCTAGGTGGCCATTAAGAATGAGACTGTGAACTGTGGAATGCAAACTCTATCAGAGCAGGATCCATTTATGGTTGGTTCTTGCTGTGGTGGGCATGAAAATACATCTAGAGTTATAAGAGAACTCTATAATGCAGTCCAGGGCACTCATTTTGTATAATTTTTTTAAATACATGCAAGTAATATTTTTCGCTCACTTGAAAAATAAACTGTTCCTCCTTTCTCAATTATTTTAATCAGAAGCAACAAACAAAATGCAAGTACAGACATATAAAATGTCATCACCAAATGAATGGGCAAAAAGAATGTTCTTTCCACGGAAGTGAGTTTTCCAGACTGGTGAGATGTATTATCCTTTTGAAAATCCAATTTTCATTTTAACGGAAACCCTCCTCAAACCCTTCTCTAGGGCCGGCTGAGTGGCGTGATGGTTAAGAATTGGCTTGGGATGCCAGAGGGCCCCAGTTCGGATCCCACATATGAGGGCCAGTGACACTGCCCTCCACAGCTAAGATGCTGAACAACAGCTCAACCTGGAGNACTAGACTGAAGAACAAAACGACAGCAACTTGTCTGTTCCCCTTCCCCCAATTCCCCAGCGCTGTTCCCATCCCCCAATTCCCCAATTAAAAAAAAAAGATTAGCCTTCAGCTTAAGACGGAATCCCCACTGGCTAAGCCTGCAAGAGTCTACAAGACACACACAGAAGAGATTACAGAAGGCATTTGTTTCACTTTTGAACAAAAGCATCAGGCAGACTGTGGATGTTAACAAACACATATTGCCTATTGTTTAAACCCCGTGTTTCTCTTACCGGAGTGATGAGAACAACTTTCCAATGCAGCTTTGCAAAGGCAGGAGAATAATCAGAACTGCCATCCCGGTGAGACACGATATTCCTATTTCCATCCAGAGCAGGGCTGTTACTGCGATAGCCTGCAGGGGGCCAGCCCACAGGTAGTGCAAGAATATTGTTACCTTAGAAGAAAAAGACAAAGCCTTTTTAGGAGTGTATAAGAACAAGACCAGTAAAAGACATAGGATAGAAACAATCTGCTCTGAACTGTGAACAGACAGGAACCTAAACAAATGATCGCAGCGGGTTTTAAACCTGCAAAAGCAAACAGTACTTATCATTCCAGGGCAACACAGGGCAGGCCTCAGGTACTTCCAGGGAGAACCTGTTGCCCAGAAGCACTGGAAGGAAGATGGCAATCTTTTCTTCCCCACAGATGAGCTCAGGGCTTCCCCAAACTCTGCCATAAAATTCAGCCCCACCTCCCCTAGGCTCTCCAGTACCCCAGGAAAGACTACATTATGGTACCTACCACACTTCTCCAGTAATTACTTGGGTGTTTATCTCCCTGATAGGCTGTGGCTTCTCCAGAGCAAAAGTGTTATTCATCCCTGAAACTGAGTAGGGCCCTTAGTTCACGTTTAATAAATGAATCATTGAAAGAAAAGTGGCCGAGTGCAATACAGATCTGACCAGCAGCTACAATGCCCTAGATATGTGATATATGCTCAAGGTGAGTGTAAAAGAAGAGTGAGATGGGGACAGAGGAGAGCAGGACGCTTCAGGCTAGGGACTTCCCATTGGTCGTTGTTAACCAATGACTTCCAATATAGCAAACATTATACAGGGCACAGGGAAAGGAACAATCCCTACCCACTGGGGCTCATCATCTAGAGTAGAAGGACAATGCAGACAGTGCTAAGAAGGGCCGCTCTGGGAGGACTATTAGGTACATTTAACCACGCTGGGCAAGAACGCCTCTGTCCGCCTATTTGTGGCTGAAGTAGTTGTAGGCTACATTAGAAAAAGAGAACTCTCACCTACAGGACAACACGTATCACATCTAAGCTGCGCACAGAAGAAATGAGAGTTGGAGCAAAGGAACCCTTATGTCCTCAACAGAATCCTGGCCTGTGCCAAAAGTGGCGCCTGACATTCCAATAAGGTAAACGACATAAGGAGGGTGGGAAATGAAAAAGGGTGGCTCAGGTGCAGCTCACCTGATCAAACTTGTTCACGTCATTGGACAGCAGATTGACGATCTGGCCTGTGGTGGTCTTGCCCAAGGCCACGTTACTAAGGCGAAGTGCCTGGAATAGAGAGAAAGAGAGAATTATATTCTGGCACTGATATCAAGCCACACTTAGAAAATACAATAGCAAACGGAGTGCATTTTATGGGGTTTTGTGTGATGTCAAGGCAAGCAAGATGACCCATGACAGCAGGGCTATAGGGACCGGGGTTCAGCCTTCTGCTCCTCAGTGTGGCAGCAGCCACAGCCCACAAAGGACAGCAAAGGGAGGAACAGGAAGCAAAGCAAAACTCCCCACTTCATTTTTTGATCAATTTGGACATCCTCAAGTATAAAAGGGAAAAGGAGTTTACACTTAGGAACCAACTAAAGTAATTCTGAGCAAAATTAGATGAGTGAAGAAGCTGCCTGAGGAACACTAATTTAGGGGACTTGGACTATAAATCTGGATTCGGTCATTAATTCTGATGTCATTTAAACAATTTGGGTCTTGGATTCCTATTCTGTGAATGGAGATAACCCATCGCCCTGCCTAGGTCATAAGAGTTCCTATGAGCATGAAATGACAAATATTTATTATCTACTATGTAAAGGACAGCAGCTGCTCCAGGAAATAGGATGACAGAGGAGTCATGTTTTCTTATCTTTACAGATGGGACAAGATATGTCCAAGCACCTGTAATTCAAGTGTAAACCGGGCGGTAAGTACAGTAGCACAGCGAACCTGGGAAGGTTTAGCCTGAGTGACACTGCTGGGAGGGCTGCAGGGTTGGGTCTTGGATGATGAAGAGGGAAACCTATAAGGAGAAGAGAGAAGGGCACAGAAGTCAGGGAAGGGAAAACGTGGAGGCAGCTGAGGGAAGAACACCCAAAACCGGGCTTGAAAGGTGGACGGTGAAACAGCTACAGAGTTTGGAAGGCAACAAGGAACAGTGAATTTTTTTAACATTAGAGTGAGAAACTCAACTATAGGAAGGTTAAACTGTGCAAGTGATTGGCCCGGAGATTCTTACCAGAAGGATGCGTTCAGGCAAGAGGTAACAAGACTGTGCCCTAGGGTCATATGAATAAAAAGGAAGGGCCAGACGCGTAAGTGAGAATACTTTGAAAAGCAGAGAGTGCTATGCAAATAGAAGTGAGTCAGTCACAAGAAAAAGAAGAGAAGGAAGGAGAAAGACAGGCGGCGG
>NW_017731757.1:1188953-1217593 GCF_001890085.2 Hipposideros armiger | reverse complement strand
CGTCAAGGACCCTCAGTGTGTGTAAACACCCCTCCCACAGAGTGCCCCAAATTGACCATGCCTTTTGGACTTTGCATGTGTTTAATATCCATTTTGTCCCTTGCTGTCATGCTATCTCTTCAAAAGACTATCTCACCAGGAAAGCCAAAGCCTGTTTAACCCATTCAGGAAGATTTTTACTTCTGCAGGTTTGTATTACAGTAGAAAGCCCACTGCTTGCTTAGCTGTCACACTCACCACCCTGCCACTGCTAACACGAAGAAAATCAAGGTGATTACACTTCAGAATTGTCTGGTTAAACAGTGTGGAAAACAACAAAGAAAACTCGAGAACTGCACACATACAAATGAAAAAATTAAACTGAATTTGTATTTCAAAAAAACAAACAAACGACTATCTCACCATTACATAACACTGTTTCTAAACTAGAGTACTGCTTCATAATATTCTAAGAAAAGTCAGAGTAAATAGGCTCTGAGTAAGAACCTAAAAGACTTGCAGAACAAAGCGCCAGCACTTAGGTCACCTATCTTGCATTTTTGGCTTACTTCCTGATTCCTGGCTCAGAGCTGAGTTTGTCAGATAATGTGGTTTAACTCACCTGAAGCAGAAAATTACCTGTACTTTTCCAATATTGTTGCCCAGAGTTGCCTAGCGATGCTGCCACACCTACTTTCATGACTGCGTAATCAAAAGCCATTAATCTCTGTTTTTGAGGGTAGGGCCTTGGGACTGCCTCATATCCTCTATCCCCATGAACATGATGGGATGACAGCTCCACAAAGCTAATTAGATCCTCTCTACAGTTCTGTACAAAATATTCAAGGAAATGAAAAACAAAATCCATACAAAATCAACCATCCACCACTCTATAATCTGACAACACCATTTTTTTTTTTTTCCTGATCTTCCATGGCTGGCATACAACCTAACACACCTGTACAGAAAGCTCTCTGCAAGCTTTGAAGGATTCATCATGTACCTCCTGGGGGTACCATTACCTTTCTTTAAACTCCACTGGCCATCTTTTACCCTTACACCACTATGACCTACTAGAATTGAGAGGCCAGAAAGACACGTACAGAGTTGACAAGTGAGCCTCTGAGCATGAGGAGGACAATGCAGACCCCAGGGACTACTTGGATGGGTTGGGGGAGCTATTATATTTGCTCTGAGGTCAGACTCGGGACTTGAATTCCTCAGGAGGAATTTCTCCACATTCCCCGACCTCATCACCTTTGAGAGCCATGAGTCCCTGAGGCTGGTCTCTCCAGTGCCCTGGGAAACCTAGGGCCCTACAGCCCCTGCAGGACAAAGCAGAGCATGGCCAGGCCCTCGTTCTGGTGACTGGTACTCAGAGTAATCAGCAGTTTGCTGGTGATCAAGCTACATGTAAAACGGTACTCTCCGCTGCAGGGGGTGGGGGCTGAAGTGCCCCCAGAACCTAGGGAACATTTCAGAAAATCTCATTGTTGAATTGAAAATAGATGCCTTGATGAGTGAGAGGGTAGTCAACATACACTGTTTCAGGTAAAGTGCTACAATTTAATTAATAAAGTCTTCTAGTACCTAAGCAAAGACTATGTAAGGCAATTTGATGGTTCAAAATTGCCTTATGTTCAAAGTGAGATCACATCCCCAGCTAATGCAAGACCTCTCATACCCAGACCCTTCCGTCACCAATTTCTTTGAAAGAGAAGCCCCAGCTGACTGGTTTATCAAACAAGAGAGGGGAACAGAGAAATGAGCAACAAAGAACAGCTGGCAAAGGTGAGCTGGTAAGGCAACAAGAAGAAGGAAAAATATTGTGACAGTGAAAAAGCCCATGAGAGGGAGAGAAAGGCAAGTGAGAACACACACAGGTACAAATATATATTTTAGGATTAGGCAAGAGAAGATCATCTTAATGAATAAAACATATGATGTATGCCCCACCCCCAAAAAAACAAACTTCTATGAACGTGTCAAAAAATATTTTTATTATGTATTTGTTCCTAAAATAAAAAATTATAAAAAACAAAAAAGTGTTTGTAATCTATCATCTCAAAAATGCCATGCTAATTCATAAAAATTTATACATGAGGCCATATTCTAAGTCTTCCAGAACTATACTTAGAATTATTTTGTCTATAAATAGGTTTCTAATTATATTGTTTACGATGCACCTTCCTTCAACCAAGCGTACAAAAAGGAAGCAATATGCCCTCTACAAACTCACCCACTGCATAATTTTACTGAGAATTACTCAAAATGAGGATATTTTGCAAATGTGATTTTCCTGTTTCCTAATGTTTTATATTTATCAAAGTACTGAACTTGGAGAGGTTGGGTATGCAGCAAACCTAAAGTAACTGCACACTTCTGTAAAATTGCAAAATGCGTTTCATTACTCATTGCCTTTTAAACACCATCTTTGAAGCTTTCAGAAAATGAAGAAATCTGTGCAGCAGTAAAAAAAATGACAAAAGTAAGGAGATGCTGTCTAAATGATTTATTCGTAACATACAGTTTTAGAATCATACTTATCAAGAGCAGCAATGCCTTAATTTCTATCATCAGTATGTATAAAGGAATTAGGAGAAAAGTACACAGAGCATTGAGGAAAACTACCTCCCACAAAGCAACGTGGCACACTCTTTACCAAATCTCATCTTTCTAAATCCCACATTCTCCTACTGAGTGGAGCAGAGCATACCAAAAAGCAGCTGGGTCCCAACAGCTTTTAGGACACAGAGATATCAAGCAAGGAAAATGTCAGCTAACGAGTCCCAGAGGGAAAAGAAAGGAGGAGATGAGGACTTGAAAACATAACCAAGACAAGGCTGCTTGTGCAGAGCAGGGAGCCAGAAGGGGTTGAGTCCTCTTTGAAACACCTGCCTTTTCCTCCACAATTAACTGAAAGTTGATCACCACAGTTGAGAGTCAGGGTGAAAGGCGACTTGTTCAATTAATACTGACAAAATGTATGACCTATACCTATTCAAAAAATTACAGTAACCTTGAGGACATTGTGCTAAGTGAAATAAGGCAGTCACCCATGGACAAACCCTGTATGATTCCACTTATGAGGCATCTAGAATAGGCAAATTCAGAGACAAAAGTAGAATAGGGGTTGGTAGGGGGGATGGGGAATTGCTGTTTAATGAGCACAGAGTTTCAGTTTTATGAGATAAAAAGAGTTCTGGAGATGAATGGCAGTGATGGTTGCACACTGATGTGAATGTAATTAATTAATGCCCCTGAACTAGACGCTCAAAAACGGGAAACGGGGTCAATTTCACATTATGTGCATTTCACCACAATTAAAATTTTTTAAATATATAAATTTAAAATACAAAATGATTATCTTTGTAAACCTGAAAGAAAATTGCCACCAACCCAAAATTCTAAACCTAGAGAAATCTCCTAAAAGGATGAAGGAGAAATAAAAATATTTTCAAGCAAACAAGAACAAAATTGAATTAAACTAATTAAAATTTTTAAAAAATAAATATGTCACAATTTCAGCATGAATCCCAGGAAAGGAACGCAGATGTTCAAGCTGCCCTTTCACTTTCCAAGGAGGTCACATCTCCTTCACCCCCACCCCATCTGTTTTCCTTCACCATTCTCTAGTACAGCTTTCCTAAGAATCTTTGGGGCACAGATTAAATAGACAGATCTCCAGGCCTCTTCCTTAGAAATTCTGAGGGACTAGGTCTGGGATTAGAACCAGGTTCTAAATTTTTATAAGCACAAAGATGACTCATGACAAAATCTGGTGAACCTCAGCCTAACATATGCCTTCATCTTTGATCTGTTTGTCAAGGAAGTTGAACTGGTATGCCCTACAGCCATCCCACCACGCCCTGTACTGCACACACAGAGCTCCCCGCTGCGAGACCCATAAACATCCCACTATGCAAAGCAGGGAAGAGACTGCTGCTCTGACAAATGGCTGAGTCACTGATAGTGAACTCCACCTCTGCCATAAGCAATCATATAATTGGACAAAATCATGTTTTCAGGTATCGAGTAACAGGCAGTACAAGGATGATCCCTGAGATAAGGGACACTCACAAGGAGGCTGCCACCACTGCCCTGGCTCTCTGCCAGGAGACCATTTTCCAACCGCAGCAGTGAGCTGGAATCCAAACAGCATAGCAGCCCTACTGAGCTGAGGAAGCAGAGGTCAGAAGTTTGAGTCAGGCTGAGCAGCTGGCAAGGTACAGGGTCAAGAGGTATACAGAAAGGACAGGTCAAGAGGTATACAGAAAGGAGGGGTCTCCGAAGTCTCGGGAGCTGGGGGGGGAGGGGGGCGCTGTTGCAAGGCCTTAGCTGAGGAGTGGGCTGCAAAGGCCCAGCGCAAGGCTGCCCAGGGCTCACCAGAGAGCTGGCGTTNCTCCCAACTAGCAACCCTCAGTTTTTCCTGTGTCGCTGAGACTATTTCTGTTTATATTTCTCATTTATTCAAGGAAAGAAGCCATTTTTAAACAGAGAGGATTAAGTGAGGCCGAGGCCGCTGTTCCTGCCGAAGAAGCGGGGACCTTCCAGCGCCTCTTCCCTGCCTGGCCCAGAGAAGAACCCTATTCATCCTAGGAGTACAAGCCGATCCTACCGAGTCATTCGAGTTAGCATCGAGATGAAATCTGTTTCCCTCTCCTGCTTTTAGGCATTTTAATCACCCCGCAGTTATGACACGGACATCAAGAGCCCGTGCTAAAGCCATCTATTGGGCTGTCGGAAAAGTCATGATGTGTTTTTCTATGTCTTTCATTGCAAAAATGCGTCATGACTTTTCCGACAACCCAATATGTTGCTGCCCATAAGTGATCAGCGATTCCGATGTTATTTGCAATGCACTCCACCTCCAGGGAGTACATACATTTTGGAATGACTGCAGATTTGGCCCTAAAAGAGTTAAACCTCACCTAACTGGACCACAGTGACACTGAGCAAAAGGAGGCATGATTTTACTAAAATCCGCCTACAACTTTAAGAAGTTATTTGTCACCAAACCTTGATTCTTCGGATGCTGACGACTGCCTCTGACACCCTCTCGATGGCGGAGGGGAAGAAGAGAGTGACGGTCAAACGCACAGCCCCATACAGTGTCACTGCCACGAACACACGGCTGGCTGTGATCACATTGCCAAGGAGCACGTAGACAGTGAAAGTCATGAAAATGATGATTTTGCTTGCAACAAAAAATGATGCTAAATTCATTCCTCTAAGGTAGGAGCTCCTCAGAACCTTGGAAATTTCCTTTCTGGAAAAGAGAGTAGGATATAAGTTTTAAAGGAAGCATCAACATCAAAGTCATGAGTTCAAGAGCCTTTTGCTTTTGGCCCCTTTCTAAAGAGTGGACAGGCATTAAAATAAAGTCATTATACAGCTCACATCCTGGGTCCAGCTCCCACACAGAAGCCACACACTCCATACCAGTTCACTCACCCACTAAATGAACACCGAAAGCCATACTTTAACATTTTGGGCCAACCAGACTGGGTTTGAACATTCATTCAACAAGTATTCGTGAACACAAGTCCTATGACGGCCACCTCGCTGATGACAGAAAGACACAGCCTATCCCCTCCAGGAGCTCATGAACTCATGGGAGAAGAGACTGTGCCACCCAAAACTTGTCTGACACCAGGGCATTAGACAGAAGCAGCCTGCAAGGCCCCCACAGGCACAGAGAAGAGGCATGTCAACCGGGAGTCGTGGAGTCAGGGAGAGTCACACACAAGAGGGACCAGAGAGGATGACCCTGAGTTAGTCAGGGTTCAGGGGGGACACGGGAAATGAGGAGAGTGCTTTCAAAGCAGTGGGAGGTGCACCTACAAAGGTGCAGAAGTGACAGGAGGCAGGGTACGATCAGAGAATGATAAGTACCATGTGCTGGAGTGTAAATACTCATCAAATATTTAAATGAAAGACTAAACAAAAATTCTACGAACATAAAGCAAGGCAAAAAGGAACAGGATTTCCATGGCTCTGTCTGGAATGAATAATACTGGTTCACATAGTTTGTTCCGATAGAGGTACAACCCAATCTCTAGAATCTTTCTGTATGTGCTGCATTAACATGTTACATTAATAGTTTTAGTTTAAATGTCATATCAAATACTAACATTGTAGAATCACTGTTTGTGGGGTATTTGAGGTATGAAAAAATATTTGGAATTTCATTTGTGTCTAAGTAAGAGGTATGTATGTGTATACACACACACACACACACACACACACATATGTATGCATTTTAAGAAGATGGGAAACAGAAGAACAGGTTCAAGTGATGTACCACGCTATTGTGTTTAACGCTACTGCCACATGTGGGAGTTGGGTGGTAGTATTTAATTAAGTTCGCCTTAATATGAAAGTTTCGTAAGACTTCTAAAACCATGCAGTAAAAAATAAAAAAATTAAAACCTTGTAACTTTGTATGATGATGGATGGTAACCAGACTTATTGTGGGTGATCACTTCAGTGGCTACAAACGTTATGTTGTATGCCTAAAACTAATGTAACGTTCTATGTCAATTATACCTCAATTTCTAAAAAAGACGAAAATGTGGTGTGATATATTCAAAAACTTACCTTCTCAAATTGGTAATAAGGTCCGCAAATGACTTTTCCCAAGCATACATTTTTATTATTCTTATGCCAGTTATAACTTCATTCATGGTCCTGATCCTGACGTCTGTAAAAGTCGCAGTCTTACTCCTAAGGGGACAGGCGTGAGAGATGAGCCACGGTGACCACAACCCAACTTCCCCCATCAGCAGTGGTCACAGGCAGGGACCAGAGATCAAATGATTCCCTACAGCGTTTTTGCACTGACAGCAGAGGCAGGTCCTGCTCAAAATATAACTAGAGAAAGACTTCAAATCGGAAGTCAACAATTCATCCCAATTCAAGAAGTAACTTGAAGAACTTGCAATAGCTGCTCAGGATGACATGCAATGTGTCAGACACAACCCGTCTGCTCAAGGAGGTCACGAATGGGTACAAGGAAGGAAGGCACCCAAATCGAACAAGAACATAATCGGCTGTGGTGTAATAAAATAGGAATACAGTGCTGGGGAGCAGAAAAAGGGGCGGGGGCTGTTCATTCTACTGGGAAAGGAGGGTGCAATAAAGCTTCAGAATTCTGGGGGCATTGGAATGGGCATCGAAATAAGGAACATTTCTCCAGAGCAAAGAGGGGAAAGGATATTCCAAGTAGAGAAAAGTATACCAGGTATAGAGGCAAAAAAGAAACAAGTCAAACAGCACATCTCCATCCGCCTGACAACCTTGACAATGACCCACTTCCAACCCTCTGGGATCTGCTTCGGGTCTATTTCATCACCATTAGGCTCTTCCTCACCAGCCACTTTTCTATGACATCCTCTGCTAAGGACTGTGGGACATTATAAAGACTTACTTAAGGTTGACCTTTGTCCTTGGGGAGCTGGTAACTTAATGGAAACAAGGAATTATAAAAACAACACACACACTGCAAATGACTCCAACACAAGCATAACAAAAGTATATGCAGCTAGAATTGGCCTATATCTAAAGGCATTACTATTTAATAATGTTTAAATAACTTCGACCTATATAAATGCTGCTAAGGACACTACTTATTGAGGTTCGGTGCTGTGAGGNGGGCGCTGTTGCAAGGCCTTAGCTGAGGAGTGGGCTGCAAAGGCCCAGCGCAAGGCTGCCCAGGGCTCACCAGAGAGCTGGCGTTACAGAGTAGCAAGCAGAACACAGATGCTGAAAGTCGAGCAGAGTTGGGACGCTGGAGTTCTTGCACAACCAAAGCAGAGAAACCTTAGTCATACATCATTAACAGGGTTGGCATAAAGTTGAAACACCCCGGAAAAACCATCCCTTAGAATTAGACAATTCTCTAGGGCAGTGATTCTCAACTGGGGGGATTTTGCCCCACTCCCCACATCATTAGTCACCAGTGAAATAAAAATCAAAACCATAATGAGATATGACTTTATACCCTTATAAATAACTAAAATGAAGAACACTGACAATACCAAGTCTGGTGAAGATGTGGAGCAACTGGAACTCATGTATTATGGGTGGGAACCTAATATATAGTAGAATCACTTTGAAAACTCACTGGCAATTTCTTCTAAAGTTAAACACATTTACTGTGTGTCACAGCAATTCTCCTCCTAGGGGTTTACCTAAAAGAAAAGCATACATCTACAAAAAGACATGTATATGAATGTTCATAGCAGCTGTATTTGAAACAGCCAAAACCTGGAAACATAAGTCTATCAACAGGTGAACAGGTAAACAAATTGTGGTGTTTTCATATAATGGGATCCTACATTCCACAACGGAGGCGGGGGGGCGGGGGGCTACTAAAAAACACAATAGCATGGAATAATCTCAGAAACATTATGTTGAGGGAAACAAGCCCATCACAAAAGTACCCACTATATGATTCCATTTATATGAGGTTTTAGAATGGGTAAAACTAATCTATAAGCTAGAAATCAAATTGATGGTCATCTGGAGCTGAGGCAGGGAGGCAAGTGACCGGAAAGAGGCAGGAAGGAACATTCTGAGTGATAAAATTGATCAATATATTGACTGCCATGTACCTATTCAAGGTACATAAATTTGAGAAACTCAAACACTTAAGATGTGTGCCTCTTATTTATGTAAATTACACTGCTGAGTTGATAAAAGCGAAGTAGTGTAGAGAAACAGAATTTTAGTTATATGAAAACAGAAGACACTCAGTATTAAATGATATATCATACATCCCAAATTGAGGAATGTTTTAGGTATACTAACTTTTGATGGATGTGTGCAAAAATATATTACTATTGTTGGGGCATTTTTAAAAGAAAGCCAATTATTACCAATCTGCTTTGAGATTGGCTGGTTAGTAAACACCTATTACACTAATCCCACACAGCCCACCTCCAAGGGGTACCACTCACATTGTCGTAGGAGACCTGCACAGCTGGAGTGGCAGTGTCCTGCCTTACTCAGCCACCATTAACAATTACAACGAAAAAAATACATCTGAAGGTAATTTTTGTCATATGCAGCCCAAAACATGGCCCAAAGAGGCAAACCATGTAAGTAAAAGTAAAGTGATGAAAATAGATAACTTTAACCCCAAGACAGTGAACATAGGCAATCCCATTGAATGGACTATCAGTGCCGCCAGTCAAAGGGTAAGACACAAGTCAATTTAGTGACAAAACTGTATACAAACTGTGAACATACTAAGATTTTAACTGTACAAAAATATGTGTAGCTAGACAGAGACTGGAAGAGAATCTGCAAAAATGATATTTGCCATTTTATAATGCTGAGGTTTGGGCTATTTCCTCCCAAATTTTTGACAACCGTAAGCAAAAACAGCAATGCTTCAGAAACCAGCCAAGTTTCAAGACTGACAGGCTTTGCAGATTCCTATCAGTACCATGATTTCCTAACCACAACTTTCCCCTCTCTAATAGAAAGGACTGGTTCCTTTCTACTCTTTCTCCATCTCTCACGTGGAACCCTTATCAATTCACATGCCACAGGCCATCAGCAGACGGATTTCTCTAAATCACTGCTCTGATCATTTACTTCCTTACTCAAAAAGGTCCAGGGACTCACCTCTGCCAACTAAATAAACCCAAGTGGCTGAAGCTCATGATCAAGGTCCTCTATCACCGGATCCCAATACGCCTTCTTAGATTTACCTCCTAGTGCTCTCCTAAATTCTTATGCCAACTGTGCTGCTACCATTCTCTGAATAAACCCTTTCTGCTTTTCCATCTCTATATTGTTCAAGGCATGGCATGCCCTCCCTACCACATACAGCTCCACCAATCAGTGGGATCCTTTCTTAAACCATTAACTCTGTACACTCATGCACTACCTGACACCAATGCTGCCGTTTCATCTAATTGTATGTATTTGAGCCTTCTGTGACTGAGCACCAGTAATCAAGATAGTATGACCGCACTAACTAAATGCCAGGCACTATGTTAAATGCTTCACAGAGACTGAATCATTTCATCCTCACCACAGACATGAGAGTTGGGTGCTATTATCTTCATTTTACAAATGAGGAAATTTAACCTTCAAGCAGTTTGCCTAAGACAAATAAGTAGAAAGAAGGAAACTAAGATTCATACAAAAGCAGTCCAAATACAGAGCCTTATGGTTATGACCCACCCCCCATCTTCCTACATTTAATATCTTCTGTACCAAGTGATTTATAAGAGTTATTTTATCCAGTACTCACAACAACGTCATGAAGCAGATATTCCTTATCCCCATTTTATCTTTTTTTTTTTTTTCAGCTGAGCCATCCTGCCACCTGTTGGCAGCTCAGCGGCTGTTCAGCTCGGGCTGACTCGAACCGCTGTTGCTCAGAGCTCAAACTCTTGAGCGAGCTCTTAACCAACTGAGCCACTCAGCCGGCCCTCCTTATCCCCATTTTAAAGATCAGGAAACTGAGGCACTGAGCAGTGAATTCATTTCTCTTAAGATTTTACAGTTTAGCAAACGGCAAAATCCAATTTGAACTCAGGTCTGAATGCCCTCAGAGTGCATGCTCACAATCTCTTCCCTATGTGACCTGCCACAGTGTCTTCTAAGAAGTCCCCGTGCACCTGACTGACACCTGAGAACTCGGTGCATGTGAGATTCCCATCCCGGGTTCTAAGGCACTAGGGACTGATGAAAGGCTACCATCCTTGAGGTTCACACCTGCAGTTTCTAAAGCAGCGGTTCTCAACCTTTCACAGGCATTGCCTAAGACCATCGGAAAACACGTTTTTGATGGTCTTAGGAACTGAGACACTGCTCCTCTATCCGTCTCCAGGCTCACATGCAGATACGCCCACATACGAGTAGCCGGCGACCCCTGAGAAAGGGTCGTTCCACCCCCAAAGGGGTCTCGACCCACAGGTTGAGAACCGCTGTAATCTAAAGGGCTATTCACCACTAAGAGGGGTTCAACTTACAACCCGCATGCTACCCTTATGTACTGGAAGGTCTTGAGATATAAGGCATAAAGTAAAATTAATCTGAACATATATCTGAGGCCCATTAGTATTATCTGGCATCTTCCAAAATTCCTCTATAAGCGGCCATGCATCAGTGTTGTTTTAAAGATCCCCCCACAGGAAGCACAGTTTGGGAACCACTGAGCTTAAGTGTTCCCTTCCAGTGACTTCACCCACCCCCAGAGAGCAGATACAGTTACCAGATGGCAGAATGCAATGGATACTCATAATTCTTCATCAGCAGCCATTTCCTTTCGAAGAGAGCTAAACCTCTCCTTCCTTAAATTACTTTGTTACTCCAACTCCTAACTATAGAACACACTCAATGGCTCCTCTCATTGCCTCCCTAGCAAACGAAAACGCTGACAAATTGCCCCTGGATGAGAGTAACTTTTCACTAACTGCACGGATCAGATTCAAGTTTATGTCCAAAGTACAACAGAACTATGGAGAAAAAATATCTATTTAAAAGAAAGAGTTTAGGGCCAGCCGAGCGGCATGTTGATTAGGAGTTGGCTTGGGGCGCCAGCTCTGAGCAGCAGGGCCCTGGTTCGGATCCCACATGAGGGCCAGTGACGCTGCGCCCTCTACAGCTAAGATGGTGAACAACAGCTCGACCTGGAGCTGGGCTGTGGTGAGTCACCAGCAATGGCATAGGCTGCAGTGGGGCTGGCCGGCAGCGGGCATGAGCTTTCGTGGCCGTCCAATGGCCGGCGAGTGACTGCCTCACCCGGGAAGAGCACAATGATAATACCAACATGGGCCAGTGAAGCGACGTCCTCCACAACTAGACTGAAGAACAAAAGGACAGCAACTTGTCTGTTCCCCTTCCCCAATTCCCCAGTGCTGTTCCCCTCCCCCAACTCCCCAATTAAAAAATTCTAAAAAAAAAAAAAAAGAAAGACTTTAAAGTGTTAAACAGTGTAAGAAGTATTGCTAGTTCATTTAAGTTTGTCAGAAGATTAGAAAATACCATTAAGAGGAAATCCAACCAAGTATCACACGCTTCCGGGGAGATGCTGTATTTCCATAAATACCACACAGTTTCACTGTGACAATACTCTCAAAATGTTAGCTCCTCAACACTTTCAGAAAGGAAACATAACCACAGACTAATAGGCAAAATATTGGCTAGGTCTTCTAAGCCCAAATCAGTTGAATATCTGCCATTTCATATTGTCCAACCTAAATATAAAGCAATAGAGTCTACACTGTAATAAAATTAGTTTTAAATAAAAACAAAGTTCTGTTTGAGAACTATCAACATAACACCTTATGGCTGAGAAGCAAACAAAACTTTCAATCAATTGTCTTTCTACAATCCACAAACTTTCAGAAATGAAGGGGGAGGGGTGGAGTGGAAATAAAGGAGCCACAGGGAGGTAAACCCCTCCCTTCTCACAATCAGCACACTCCATGCAGAGAATGTTTAAACTCAGGCTCCATTTACTGCAGAGGGCTGCAGACCTCACTCAGTAGAAGTCAACAAGCTTAGCCTCCTCTGCACTCCGGAAGGGCTCCTTCTACGTCCTTCTCAGAGTCTGTGATAAAGGACACCTGCTGTCCTGACCATGATCTTAAAATGTAACTGAGCTGGAGAAGTGTCTGGAAAGAAGTAAAATGGTCAAGAAAAAATGGGTCTTAAGAAAAAGAATTAAAGAAGAGGGAAAGAGACCTTCACTCAGAAAGATGAAGAGTCCTAAAAATATGAAATCTAAATGGTGTAGACACAAGAAATATGCATTTTCCTCCAAATTACAGAATTCTAAAATTAGAACCACAGATGCTTTGCATCCCGATAAACCTATGGTAAGTTGAAAATATCACTAAGTCAAAAAATGCATTTAATACGCCTAACTTACCAAACATCATAGCTTAGCCCATCCTACCGTAAATGTTCTCGGAACACTTACATTAGCCTACTGTTGGGCAATTATCTTGTTTCCTTTCAAGAGTAATTGCCTTCCTCTTCTACTCACCAGAATCAGGAGACACAGATGGGCATCCTGTAGACATAACAGAATAAGAAAACACAATACCCGAAAACCACTGGCAACACAGCACACTATAGAGTCTTGGTTGTTTAGCCTAGTGACCTCCTGGCTGGCTGGGAGCTGCTTGCTACCACTGCTCAGCATCATAAGGAGTATATAGTACAGCATATCGCTAGCCCGGGGAAAGATCAAAATTCAAACTTCAAAGTACATCTTCTACTGAATATGTATGGCTTTCACACCATTGTCAAGTAGAAAAACTGTTAAGTGGAAACATCATAAGTTGGGGACCATCTGTATATAACTTAAAGGATTAAAAATACACTTACAGTAAGTAAAAATATCTCTCTAACCAGGATATTGATCTATAGAAGTCATCCTCTTGAGAGGTAGTACTGCATAAATATCAGTAGTCAATCTCATATTCGCGGTAGGTAGGTTCTATGAAGTCACCATGTACATGAATTAGTGACTACCAATTGCTCGTAGGAGATATACAGGGTTAGGTTCCTGCCAGACATTTGGTAATGACATTTTCATCAGCTGATCAATACATACATAATAACCTTATTTCTGTCTAAAGACAACGTATTTAATATCTATTGTTGATTAACGCTGGACTCACGATAACTTATACCTGAACCAAGCTTATGTAACACATGTATTTTCTCCATAAGGCACATCACAGTCTGCTGGTGCCTAGGAACACTAGATAGCACTTCAGCACTGTGTGAGGCCATTTTAACCAGCAAAATCACCAGCACAAAGCAGAAAAATGCAGAAAACAAGCACTAGGCAGACCACGAAAAGGATACCTACTCACAGTATGAGAGCTGAAACAAGGCAGCACATCATCTTGTTCAATCCCAGCTGGGAATATGCGTGTCAGGTGACTCAAAATATCAGCACTGTGTGCACACCCACAAATGACCACAAAAGAGCCTCAAACATTGATTTTTGGGGTTACAAATACATGAGGTTTGACTATACATAAATTTTTGTAAGGCAGGTCTACAATAAATGATAAAAGGAAACTAAGATGTTTGCGGGGAATCAATTCATTTTAGAACCTGAATTAATAAAGGACAAATACTCTCCCACAAACTATCCTTTAGATAACTCTAAAGAGAACTAAGAGAAGATTTTAGCCTGAATAAGAAGTCTGGCCAAACTGATCCAATTGTGCAAGGAAACAAGTAACAGAGAGCAGCATCTATAAGCTCAGGCACTGACCTGGCATCCAACCTATCATCACGAACCACTATGGAAACCGCCACAGTTCTTGAAACTGGACACAAAGTCAGGAAATCTAAGAGCCAATTAGGCTAAAGGTCTTAAGGAAAAATCTGTGTTGTTTGCATTTTGTATGCAAAAAATCTTTGGGACGTATGACAAGACCATCCTGATTATTGAGACTGTCATCCAGGACTAGAGGCCTGTAACATTCAGGCTCACTTCCACCCAAGGTCCAAAGCCAAGGTCAGGGCTAGCACACGGGAGATTCACTCCCACTAGTGACAGGGCTGGATACTGTCAGCTATCTTCAGTCCAGGCTCACCTTACCTGAAGTTACCATCTTCCACCAGCCTGGCTCTAAACTAGGGAAGTAGCCCCCTTGAGATTTGAACCTGAACATGTCCTCCTTTTTCTGTGTCCCAGCCAAGAACAGGGACAAGAAGTAAGCCACTGGTCCCACAGAAGAGATGATGGCAACCCCTACTAGGAATATGACTTTTTAAAATGAGCAAGTATAATGTTCAAAACACTATTGTGTGAGTACCTTGTGTTCTTAATGCCAATCTGTTGACTTTTACAAAAAACACAGCTTATGTTGCACAATATCTTTATTTGGTAAAATGTTCTGAAAAGTGCCCCAAATATTTGAGGAACCTGAACAGACTACGAACTGTTTGAAGAGGCTGCCAACCGAAATTACTGATCCAAACAAAATGTCGTACTTCATAAAAACTCTTCATTTAGTCCTCAAGTTAAACAGAAAAATCAATAGGATCTAGTGGGAATATAAAATGATATAGCCAAAATGGAAGACAATATGACAATTTCTCAAACAATTAAACAAAAAATTAACATATAGTTCAGCAATTCAACTTCTGGAGGTTTACCCAAAAGAACTGAAAGCATGGACTTCAAGATATATTTGTATGCTCATGTTCATAGCAGCATGATTCACAATACCAAAAAGGCAGAATGAATAAACAATATATGATATCTACCTACAGTGGACTATTTTTTAGCCTTAAAAAGGAGATAAAGGGCCGGCTGAGTGGCTCAGTTGGTTAAGAGCTCGCTCAAGAGTTTGAGCTCTGAGCAACAGGGGTTCGAGTCAGCCTGAGCTGAGCAGCCGCTGAGCTGCCAACAGGTGGCAGGATGGCTCAGCTATAAAAAATTAAAAAAAAAAAAAAAAGGAGATAAATTCTAATACATGCTACATCATGGATGAACCTTGAAGACCTTATGCTACATGACATATGAGGTCTGACAATTAAGTTCGCGAACTTGCTACTGTGTGCTTACATTGGCAGCTCTGTACAAACAGCTCGGTAAGGTTTCATAACCTTGGTATATCAGTGTCTCACAGCTGTGTTCATGTCGATGTGTGGCAGTGTCTTGCTAAATGGCGTTCAATATTGTTGCGTGTTTTTGTGTGCCACTGCAAGAATGCCGGAGCTTGAATTAGAGCAACAAACAAACTAAATTTCTTGTTAAATTTGGCAACAGTGGAAGTAAAATCAGGGCCATGTTAGTCCAGGTTTAGGGGGTAATGCCATGAAAAAAATAGCAGTGTACAAATGGATTAAACGTTTTTCTGAGGGGAGAGAACGCATCACTGATGAACAGAGGTCAGGGCGGCCAGCAACGAGCAGAACTGATGAAAACATTGCAAAAATTCCTTGAATTGTGCATCAAAATTATCAGCTGACTGTGAGAAGCATAGCAGACCAAGTAAACATCGATAAACAGTTAGGAAAATCTTAACTAAAAATCTTGGCATGAGAAAGGTCCAAAAATGGTCCTGAAGGAGCTCATCCATAAACAAAAGCAAAGGAGACTCGAAGTTTGCCAAGACCTTTTGAAGAGGCAATACGATGTTTTGGGCCATGTTATCACTGGTGATGAAACATGGGTGTACCAATACGACCCTGAAACAAAGTGTCAAAGTGAACAATGGAAATCAGCCAGTTCTCCATGACCAGAAAAACTCTGTCAGTCCAAATCAAGAGTCAAAACAATATTACTAACCCTTTTTGATATCAGAGGGATTATTCATTATGAATTTGTACCAACTGGACACACAGTTTAGCAAGTTTACTATTTGGAAGTAAAAAGGCTACATGAAAAAGTTAAGACAAAAACAACCTGAACTTTTTGCCAACAATTCGTGGCTCTTGCATCATGACATGCACCTGTGAGGGAGTTTTAAGCCAGTAAACAAATAACTGTATTGGAACACCCTCCCTACCTGCTTGATCTGGCTCCCAATGACTTTTTTCTTTACCGAAAGATAAAGGAAATATTGAAGGGAAGACATTTTGATGACATTCAGGACATCAAGGGTAATATGACGACAGCTCTGATGGCCATTCCAGAAAAAGACCTCCAAAATTTCTTTGAAGGGTGGACTAGGTGCTAGTGTCGGTGCATAGCTTCCCAAGGGGAGTATTTCAAAAGTGACCACAGTGATATTTAGCAATGAGGTATGCGGCACTTTTTCTAGGATGAGTTCGCAAACTTAATTGTCGGACCTCATAAGCCAGATACAAAATGACAAATATAACATGTGATTCCACTTATATGAGATACCCAGAGTAAGCAAATTCATAAACACAGGAAGTGGAAAGGTGATGCTTATGGAGAGAGGCAACCAGGGACCAGGCAGTTGTTGTTTAATGGGTACAGAGTTTCAAGACGGAAAAAGCTCTGGAGATGCATAGTGGTAAGGGCTGCACAACAACGTTAATGTCCTCAATGCCACTGAATGGCACACTTAAAAAAAGTTAAAATGGTAAGCTTTACTTTATGCATATTTTACCACAATTAAAAAAAAGAAGAAGATTAAAATCCAAAAGTAATTTTACCAAAGCTGTGCAAAGGTAAACAAATGACAAATCATTTTTATGTATGATACATCCCACAAGGTCATTCAATATACAACTCTGAGCTTAGCCGCCATTCCATTTATAATACCCAACCTGATTTTCTCCCAGGACAGCAAATTAGGAGGTGGAGCCTGAGCATAAACTGCAAATGTTCACAGAGAGGACATTCAGAACTGCACTGCGGCGCCAGCTTTTGCCCTAAGGAATCAGCCCACCTGTGATGAAGAAGTATCTTATTTCTTCACCTCAGCAGGATTCTAGATACAAGGCAGTGCATGAGGAAATCTGTCTTTCCCACATTTCTGGGATTTCAGGTTACACCTATGGTTTAACCCAAGCAATTCTTGACTTCATAAAGGATCAATTCTTTCAGGCTAATCAAGTGGCAAATTAATACCTTTGGGAGATGTTTACAAGTGCCAAGTCAGATCATATTTCCCAAAGGCAACGTTCCAAAGCGTTGGTGAGAAGAGGAAGAAAACAGGTGGACAACAACTCACTTGAACTACAAAGAGCTTTGTCTGAACTGTCACCTCAAACCTGACTTCCGTGTTGAAGGATTTCAGAGTGGAGTGCTAGCGAAATTTTCAATTTATTTACGGGAGATAAACATGATCTAGAAATACAAAATGTAGCTAATTTATAGAGAACTCTGAGTATTCTTCTCCTAAATGGCAGAAGGGAGTGCAACAGAATAACAAAAACGATGATGATGATAAGGAGGAAGACAACAAAGATTCACTGACTGAGAGTACAGGCATTGCTACCATGTCACAGAAGAGGAAATAAGGCTTACAAATTGTAGCCTACCAGACAGTGAGATGCCAGACCTCCAGGATTCACACAATTCCAAGATTAATAAAACTCTGCTCAAAGGAAGATGTGGAGAAGACCATCTAGCCTTTTGTAAAAATATATATATATATATATTCACAAGAAACAGATGTTCTATATAAGTATCAACTAGTTAAAAGAAATGATACTTAAAGTGTTGGGTTTTATCTTTCAATGAGAATTTTATCAAAAACTGTATATATTTAAGGTATATAACATGGTATTTTGATATACATATACATTAGGAAATGATTACTATAGTCAAGCTAATTAACATATCCATCTCTTCATATAGTTGTGTGTGTGTGTGTGTGTGTGTGTGTGTGTGTATGTGTGTGTGTTGGGAACAGTTAAGATCTACTCTTTTAGCAAATTTCAAGTATACAATACAGTTAAATGAGGGTTTTTTGGGTTTTTTTAAAACAAACAGCCCAAGGCAAAGAGATATCCAGGATCAAGTTTATAAAGAGCTCTTCAGTTCCTGACACTGATATACATGTGGCAACTCCTTTGTAAAAACACCTGAAATCCTTACTCTTCTTATAATAGTTATGACCAGGGTAAAATATGAGATAATTGTATGGCATTTCTCAATATGAAAACAAATATCAAATCGGTCTTATCACTGCAACTGCTATCATGTACACTAAAGGAAAAGGAAATACTGTATAACTTGAATGAAAAGCAACATAAAATAGATGAAACCATAAATTCTCTCTAAAATTACTAAAAACAATGTAAAATTTAAAGCTTTATACAAACTATCCAATTTTTTAATACTATTAAAAATAACCATAACTATAGGATATAGTGAGTGAATCTGTATTTGGCTTCCATTTATATTGGGCTATCGGAAAAGTCATGATGCATATTTGCAACGAAAAACATAGAAAAAATACGTCATGACTTTTCTGAAAACCCAATATTTTCCTTTAGTTAACAAAATTATATTGAACATAATTAAATGGTTCATTTAAAAATTATCATCATTCCCTTTCTCAAATACAATCCTTTCTCCTAGATTTAATTTTATAGATCAAATCTCACTGAAGTTCACTTTTAAATACAACTTTGATGTAAATTAAGATTTTAAGGAACAACAAAACTTCTATAAATATACCTATGAAATTCAGGCATGATAACACTGAAAATTTTTCATGTCTAAATCAATTTGATAGTTATTTTTTAATACTTATGTTTTAATTAGATTCCAATACAAATTTAATATTTTGCAACAGCCTGTGGCCAAATGTTATCAAAGGCAGTCCTGACTTGATCTCAATAGAAAACTCATTATATATTGGTAAAGTTTGTTTAAATTAAAAAAAAAATTAGCCTGATGCAAATAGCAACTTCTCTAGTAAGGTTTAAATAGTTCTATTTATAAAACTTTTAGGTATAAAACTTTTAGGTATTAACGTAGAGTTTTCCCAAAATGCTTCTGAGGTGCCCATTTTGATATCAAATGACACTTACCTTCCGGTAAATCATATGGCACATGGCTACTCTTAACCTCATCCCAGCACACTGAACGTGATAGAAGTATAGGTGGTGCAGTAAGGCCAAAATAAGTGTGCAAACAGTCAGCACTGTGGCATAGGCGTAGGCTTCGTGCAGAGTCACAGAATCAGTGGAATCATAGTTTTCAAAATAACTAATAATCTTTCCCAAAAATAAGGGCTGGATTACTTTGATGCCTTCCTAAAAGAAAAAAAAAATGTCTGAATTATTAGCATATAAAAAAGGCATTATGATCAAGTGCTACATTTATCACTAATCTAAAAGAAAAAATTTGAGGGCCGGCCGAGTGGCTCAGTTGGTTAAGAGCTCGCTCAAGAGTTTGAGCTCTGAGCAACAGCGGTTCGATTCCTAGCCCGAGCTGAGCAGCTGCTGAGCTGCCAACAGGTGGCAGGATGGCTCAGCTTATAAAAAATAAATTAAATAAATAAATAAATAAATAAAAAGAAAAAATTGAATTACTTTTTTCTTTATGACCAGCAGATAGTAGTTTTAACCTTAAGCCAAAACTTGTAAGTTCAAAGACAATAAAGCTTTCGTACATTGTGCTTGGTACACTGTGGATGCTCACTAAATAGTACAACCAGAGCTTCAGAATGCATTTGGAAAAATATCAAATGAGCCTTGGCATAAGATGAATAAGGAAAAAGGTGGCAAAAGAAGGGTAAGGAATTTGCTTACATATAAATAGCCCATTTCCTCTGTACTTTCAACTTCCCAGCCCAAAAGAAAGTCAAGAATTTAAGGGAGGCACATTCTTGCCACCTCCTTCTGCTTTGAGAGCCTTTACGAAATGTGATATTGGCAAACAGGTCAGAAGAGAGAACCCTCCAATCTTTCCCAACTCAAATTCAACATGTCCGTAGGTCAAGAGAACAGAGTCTAGCTTCTTTTGAAATATTAAAAAGGAAGTTTTATAGTTTTATTGAACTATTAAAGGAACCAGGCTTGAAAAGTTCCCAGACTCTCAGCCCCAAAGGGTGTTGCTTTGATATGTCATTACCCCCTAAAAGTTGGGATGTGCCCAGAAGTACTGCCTCCTTGGAGTCAAAAATTAAGCATGTCAGAAGCCAAGCTAAAAAATGTCATCAGTGGTTTTCAATCAGCCATACGTTGCAGGTGCTTGCTACAACCCAAGGCAAAAATCAAAGTCCTACACCAATGAGTTGGGAGTCACTGGGCTTACCTCCTGAATAAGACTTAGGGAAAGTATTTTTCTTCCCCAAGAGGAAAAAGCAAATAGACACCAAAACTTGCCCCTCTCTGACAAATGGCCACTCCACCCTACAAACTATTGGGTTAGTAGAAAAAGCAGGTTAAAGGGTAGGGTTTGTTGTGCAGATTTAAGTCTTCTTAAAGACCTCTACATTGATAAGATTCTCTAGTGATTTAAAGCCATCCTTCTCTTGGTACAGAGAGGGGGACACTTACAAATGAGGATTTCCTTTATAAACGTAAATGTCCCTTACAGAAGGGTTAACTTCTACTCTGTTTTCAGAGCTTCCCCTGTGTCTGCTGTGTCTCAAAAATAATCAGCTCAAAATAATCTTTATACCAAAGATGCATATTCTGGGGTGACATATTCTGCTACCCTTCAATCCTAGTCTATTTTTGTATTTTTGAAATGTTCTTAAAAACATAAAGAAAAAAAAAGAAACACTGCAGTTGACAGAGGAGCACAGAACTGTTGATAGAAAAAAAAACACCTACTCTTGGCTCTCTGACCAGTCAGTGAGGGCCTGTGGCAGGAAAGAGAGCATCAGGACAGAATGCCAAGTAGGAATTAAAACGTTTTGTTTCAGAAACCAGGTGTGCCACTTGTAAGCCACATGATCCTAAGCCTGTCACATTCTTATCCTTGGAAACACCTGCCTTGTCTCGCGTCCTGGAACAGTTAAATGAGCTATGACAGCAAAAAGTGCTCAGAAGACACCAGCATGAAAATAAGCTTAAGCTATGATCACTTTTATTATACAGAAGTTCTGGGAAGAAACCTACTCTATTCTTAATGGCAGAGGCTGGTTTCACAAAGGGTTTGGAAGCTCCCTGCTATTTACGGGAGATCATGGCAGAACAAGAAATCTAGACAGACGTCATTCCTACCTAAAAGCCAACTTTTCTAGACAGTAATTAGAAGTTTCACTTCTAAGCAGACTTTTTTTTAAATTTTAACCATTATGGATGCAATCCTTTTAAAGAGTCACCTAATTCCTTAACTTCTTAAAGAACATGGACTGAGAAGCATTGCCCTTGTAGATGACTCAAGAGTCACCACTGTCGTTATTACTACACTCATCTAGATCGTGCTGAGAACCAGCAGTTCTGCTCTACAGGTCTCCTGTACTTTTCTGGCGGCTGCCTCCAGCTCTCCTTGGCTGTGTAGTCCTCAGTGGTTGCTCCCAGCCCAGTTTCTTCAGCAGCCACTCCTCAGCCTCCTGAGCTGAGCGGAGGTGAGGGGCACTTGGAAGAAAGAGATGGGAAATAAATGCAAAGGCCCAGTACAGCTCTCTAGGCATCAGCCCTACATCAAGGCACAAACTCTGTTCAGAGAGTTTTGTCTGTTTACTTCTTGTTCATCAGCTGAGTTCCAACATGAAGATTTACACCAACTTTTGCCTCCCTACAGCCTCCCTATGGACCAAAGACAATCACTAAAAGTGGCCTCAGACAAAGGCCAAGTCGCTGGACAAGGCCGGCAGCCACCTGGGCCATTTCTAATGGTCACTGGAATAGGACCTAACCCCAGTCCACTCTTCCCCTCTCAGGAGAAGGGGCCTGGAGAACCCACACGGGCTCGATGAGAACCCACACAGGCCCACTAACGCACCAGCAGGCAGAGAACTCATCTCTTAAAGAAAAGGCCCCATGGCTGGGAAGGTGGCCTCTGTCAATGTGTGGCCCTTTAAGAGTATGTAGGCTCTTCCTCTCCAGCCTGAGGGCTCTGGGAAGGCAGGGACTTGCTCCACCCCTTCCCCCACAGTCCCTGTGGAGGTGCACACAGGCGCCAGGCGTGCTGGGAACGCACTGGCTGTTCCCTTCTAATTAATGTTGGCCTGCATGAGTGCCGCATTCATCACCAGCCTGGTACTTGTTTCTCCCAGCATTACAATCATTCCTCAATTCTCACAGGACAGAGGTTTTCACTACTTTGAAATGTCAACCTCAAAAGCCTTGCCCTAGACTGGTGTCACCCTGTCTCTTCCAGCTGGTGCTGCCAGCAGTGCCCGGGAAGGCCCTCTGCCCACGCTTTGGTTGGTAATATGTCATGATTTGCTTGGAAATCATGAATAGTTCAAGAACCTGAGCTTTTTAGAAAATCCTGGGTTGAGTTCAGATCTTCCACTAACTGAAATACAAAGACCAATAAGCACAGGTATAAGATCACAAAATGCGAAGCTGTCCAGTCACTAAACTCACTTCATCCCATCTAACTCAGTGGCTAGTTTAAATCACTGAAAACCCAAAAAAGCACCTCAAATTATTTTGAAATATAACAGATCCTTACTAGTTTTACCTTAAAAAATAATTTCTCTCTAACTTTTCCAAAATAGCAGTGTCAACGAGCCAAGTCTAGGAAAACAAGAGTATTTGTGTTGGATTTCAGGCTTCTTTCGGCAGCCGGGGAAAAAAATTCTAGGTTTACTTCCATTGAGCCCTAATGACCCTTGGAAGTCCCTGAACCTCACTGCATCAGGACTAGGAATTACGCCAGTTACTATCTTAAAGACACAAAGTTATTGGGCGGTCGGAAAAGTCATGATGTATTTTTTCTGTTTTTCATTGCAAAAACGCGTCATGACTTCCGACAATCCAATAGAATGAGCATTGTATGCTAGTCACCATGCTCATCCAGGGAATCTAGGCCATTGTCTAATTTTATACCATAAACCACCAAGATATTGACCTGAACACAGAACAAGCAAGCAAGCGCCCTCCTGGGAGAAAGCCCACTTCCATTTCACATCTTATGTGTCTGCCAATAGCACTGTCTGGTTACACCTAGCTGTCACCATAACACCCCAGACCTGGTGCACACCCTGAGAATGGGAACGTGTGTTCAGACATCGGGACCTGCCCCCCACACGAGTGACTGACCTGGGTTGCTCATTCTTGTTGACCTCATGCACATCCACTCCAAGCTTCACAGAGATACCAGCTCTCAGCAGGGACCCAGGTGCTCTGGCTAAGTAACAACATAGAGAACTTGGCCTCTGCCCAGGTCATCTGAGTCCCATGCAAAACCACTGCCTCTCACTGGTCTGTCTCAAAGAGCCAATCTGGAATCGTGTCTTAAGCATGTGAATGGATGTTCAAGAACTTAGGTCACCAGGGTAGCCACAACTGTAGCCACTTGGCAATAGTAATGAGTGAAGGTGGCTTTCTGTAAGTCTCCTGGTCCACCTGAATACACTATGCTGCTGCTGCTAATGTCAACACCAATGCCACTTCCAGGGCCCAGGGGATGTGGCGACCTGGACTCTACCCCAATTTACAATCCCCAATCTATCTTCCTGCTCCAGGGAGTTCTTAGCATCTTACTTATCATTCCTGGTCCAAGTTCAAGATGCATGTGCCTAAGACCCTGAAGACACAGGCCAAGATATCACTCATTGAGATGGTCAGGCTCTTAAGTCAGAGTGCCTAAGGTGGAATCTCGAATCTGTCCTTTATGCTTTGAGTGACCCTGAGCACAATATGTAACTACGTGTTACTGTGTGCCCTCTTTTCTAAGATGGGGATGATAATATTAATACTACTTTCCATCTCGTTTGAGTTGGCCAAAGAAATAAACTACTACTACATGCAAAGTGCTTACAGTAGTTCCTGATACACATTTTTCAGGTACTTATTATTATTGCTATACTAATAGTGCTGCTGATGTTACCATCAACAGTACCACCAAGTATGAGCCCCTACTGAAACTTCAACTTTTACTACCACTGAGTATGAACCACTACTACTGCTGCTATTATTACTACTGAAGAGTACTATTACTACTACTGCTACTACTGAGTATAAGCCTCTACTGCTACTGCTACTCATATTAATATTAATACTAATACTAATACTACTGAGTATGAGCCCCTATCTTGTCCAGGTACTCTATTCCCCACTTTTCTGTCATGACTAACTAACCTCCTAAAATAAAAGGCCAGCACTCTACCGGCGGTACCATCATTCAGCCCCCCAATCTTAGCCATCCTGGATGCCCCAGCAGTAAGTACTACTGGGGCTGGACAACTTTGAAATCCCAGCACCATAGTGGAGCCAATCTTCCCTCAGCACCTGGCAGCAAAGGGAAACTAGAGAACCAAAGGCAGCACGGAGGCCTGCTCGAAGGACACGATCCCACACCAAACCTCAAGGCCACTCATCCCTGGCCATCCCCAACCAGATACCTGGCGTGGACCACAGGCACATACCGAGGCTCTAAGCATTCCTGGCAAGCAGAACTCAGGAGAGCTCTGCTCTGTGAGCTCAGCAACCACATTTGGTCAGGAAATGCTACACACACAGGCCACAATGACACCAGCTTGCACCCTGCTTATTTTAAACTGAGACTTATTGTAACAATGTAGAAACACTATCCTTAGGACATCTGTGCACAGGTCAAAGACAAGCTGGACAGCCTGAGGGGCTCCTGCACCCTCTCCCACCCTTGAGTCAGTCCCACTGGTTTACATCTCTACCCTGCCCTTCACAAGGCCACAGCAGTGTCCAGGAGGTGGGTAGTGCCCTCTCAAAAGAGGCACTCTGCCCACATACCTGTCCCCACCCTCTGGCACACTGGCCAACCCACCTTTGTCATCAACAAGAACTTAATCTCCCAGGACTATCCAGTCACCTGTTAACTTACGGATTCCCTGGCTTTCTCCTGTTGTGTAGGGCAGAGTTCACCTACCTAGCTACCCACTGCCCACAGTGCCCTTCAGTACAAGAGCCTTTTAACGGGAACTACACCTCCCACATACAAATCAACTGGCCCACCCATCTCACCCCCAACAAAACGTACTTAGGACAACTCACCACCTTCTGCATCTAAAACAACCCTTTCGCAGCAACTACAACTTCTATCTCTACCAATCTCATACATGGGCAGGGCTACCAATGTCCCTAAGGCAGCACTAAGGTATCACAGGGGGCACGAGCCATCCAGGCAGATTTTCAGCTTACCTACCCAGAACAGACAGGCTCACTGGCACTGTGTCCCCAGGGAGAACAGTGTCTTACTGGAGGATCACGACCAAGGCCCTTCAGGGTAATGGAGGCCATTGGCTTTCTGTCTTTGATTCTCCATCGCCTATTCACGCCTATACGCTCTATAAAGCCAGACTACCAGGACTCCACCTTCCACCGAGCAATGCACTCCAACAACCAGGGACAAGCAACAAAATGGGTGATATATTTTCTCCAGGGTTCACGGTGAAACCAGAGCTCCTCCAGAGAGAGGATTTGGCTCGTGGTCCCCAGCCCACTGGAAAGGTGGTAGCCCGGAGACATACATGTGTGCTCTGACCAGCTCGAGCCCAGACACGGGGCCCTGAGTTCTGTTTCCCTGGAAGGGGAGAGGTGACAATATCTACTTTTGAAAGTATTTATCAGATTTGGCCTGGTCAAATTAACAACTATTTGTTGAGCACCTGTAAAATGTCTTATGTTATTCTGGGCTCTAATCCAAATTTACTTCCTCCAAACCACAAGGTACTTAGCATTTATAACATTTGCTGAGTACAACAATGTCCTAATGTGGTATAAAATGTCTTTTCTTTTCAGTTCTGTCCTCCCACGACACTATTTTAATTGGATAAAGGAAAAATAATAATCCCCCTAAGGTCCAGTCTTTTAAGGATTCACCCACTCTAACGGCGAACACAACCGCTGAGCTACAGCATGTTTCCTAGACATGTTTTACCTTCAGGCCTTAAACACTTGCCCGTTCCCTAGCAGTCCTGTCCATCTCACTACCGATCCACAAATACTGTAAAACAATTCACTGTAGGTAAAAGCTTTTACCTTGATGTCATAGAAATGGCAGCGTGAGGGAGGCCTCTTGAAATCTCCCCTGGAAGTTACCACAAATTGAACACCTATTATCCATCAAAGGACTCTCTGCTCATCACACAGAACAGCTAAGAGACATACATGAGGATTACCTGAAGGTGGGCAAACGGGGAGAGCGGGGGAAGAAGAAAGGGCAAGTGGGAGATGCCGCCCGCGGCCTGCAGCTGCGAAGATGCGGGGCCCCAGGGGGCACACCAGAAATCACAACAGCCAGGCTGTGGACTCTCTCCCTGTGCCCCACAGTCCCGCAGAGAGATCAGCATACAGGACAGCGGTGCCCAGCATTCGAGGCAGGGCCCTTTAGCTAAGAACTGCGGCTCTCACAGTCAGGCAGGAAATGTTAAAAGCAGAGTACCTGGACTGCCCCCACCCTCCCAGAGCTCTCCCCACTCCCACGCTTCCAGTTTTGAGCAGGTCCTAGAAATGGAAGTAGTGTCCGATTACAGAAGTGTGGCCCTCAAAAACTGGAAAAATTACTTTGCCAACTGGGGCCCAGAGAAGAGGCTTCCATGAGTGTGACACTACTGGGCTAGCCAGGAGGACAAGGGCACCTGCCTACCCAGCCCCCACCTTTTCTGGGCAGCACCCAGCAGGGCAATTAGAGCTGCTGAGACACACACAGGTGTTAGCAGCGGGTTGCAGAGGCAGCACTGGGCTTTCAGAAGCTCAGAAATCTCACACCCTCCACATCTCCCAATGGAAGAAGCACCCTAAGACCCAAGTGACCTGCTCACAGAGAAGAAGCCCACCTCCTGGTGGCTAGCTGTGGTGCTCTCAGTGCACATTTGTGCAGGCAAAAAGAAAACTGCACTGACTTGGTAAAAACTAACAACCATACCCCATAGCCCCTCCCACCTAGAAATGCATTGCCAGGGGCACTCTGGGCGCCAGGTAGCCAGATCTGCTTCCACAAGCAGCAGAGATTTTCTACAGCAGAGGATAACCCAGAGATAGCTGGTAGCTTAAGCCAAAACTGGCACAGTTTTTTATTTTATTATCATTTTTAGATATATTTTTCCTCCTTTTTTTTCTTTCTCTTCTTTTTTCTTTTCCATGCTCTACTTTTCCTTCTTTTTTCTGTTTTTCTGTATTGTTTTTTTATTTAGCTGAGCCATCCTGCCACCTGTTGGCATCTCAGCGGCAGCTCAGCTCAGGCCGGGACTCGAACTACTGTTACTTAGAGCTCGCACTCTTTCTGTATTGTTTTTGTTGTTGTTATTTTTTGTTTTGTTTTTTTGTTTTGTTTTGCTTTTTGTATTTTTTTTATGTTTTTGTTTGTGTTGAGTGTTGGTTGTTGGTTGTTTATACCATGTTACCCCGAAAATAAAACCTAACCGGAAAATAGGCCCTAGCATGATTTTCAGGGTGCTTGTAATATAAGCCCTACCAAAATAAGCCCCAGTTAAGATCGTCAGCCAGACATGACTATATTTGAGTAAATATAGATTTTTGTATAGGAATAAGTGAATAAAATGCATCTTGTGGATCAAAAATTAATATAAGATCCGGTCTTATTTTTGGGGAAACATGGTGAGTGTACTTGGTTTTTTTGTTGTGCTTGTTGGTTTTTTTATTCTGAAAATGCCCTGCACAAGAGTCGTCGTTGTCGTCATCCCCCCCCCCAAGAGACACAAGAATCAACACACCCTGAGGCCAGCTTCAGACCAAACCAGAGCATTACCTTGTTTAACCTACAAGTGACACACCCAAAGAAAATTCTCAATAAGCACAAGAGCCCACAGGGCAAAGCCTCCGCTGAGGGGTCAGCCCTCGCACAGCAGCTCATCCACTGCGGGCATTACAAATCCTTCCAGCTACTCAGCAGGGCAGTCAATCTCACCCAGTCACAAACCAAAAGCAATCAAGGCTCAACTATAACAGTAGAACATTCACAACACAAGGGACACCTCTGGAACACATGCCCAGGGGATTGGGGAGACTGAGCAATTCAACTACAAAGAACACATACTTCATAAGGTTACTTAGCAAATACTGAGAGACGTAGGTGATCTGCCTAATACATAGAAACAAACACAAAGGGAGAGGCAGAATGAGGAAACAAACAAATGCATCCCAAATAAAAGAACAGAAGAAACCTCCAG
>NW_017731757.1:1181317-1187458 GCF_001890085.2 Hipposideros armiger | reverse complement strand
CCAAGACAGACCACATGTTAGGCCACAAAACAAGTCTCAGTAAATTTAAGAAAACTGAAATCATATCAAGCATCATCTCTGGTCACAGTGCTATGAATTAGAAATCAATTACAAGAAAAAAAAACTAGAAAACACATAAATACATGGAGGCTAAATAACATGTTACTAAATAATGAATGGGTCAAAAATGACATTAAGGAAGAAATCAAAAGATACCTCGAGACAAACTATGGGATACAGCAAAAGCAGTCCTAAGAGGAAAATTCATAGCAATGCAGGCCTACCTAAAGAAACAAGAAAAATCTCAAAAAAACAGTATATCATTACACCTAAGGGAACTGGAAAGAGAACAGCAAAATAAGCCCGAATGCAATACAAGGAAGGAAATAATAAAGATCAGAGGAGAAATAAATAAAATAGAGACTAAAAAACCAATACAAAAGATCAATAAAACCAAGTGCTGGTTTTTTTGAAAAGATAAATAAAATTGACGAACCTTTAGCCAGACTCATCAAGAAAGAGAGAGAGAGGACACAAATTAATAAAATCAGAAATGAAAGAGAAGTGACAATAGACACAACAGAAATACAAAAAAATTTAAGAAAATACTATGAGCAACTATACACCAACAAATTTGACAATCTGGAAGAAATGGATAATTTTCTAGAAGCACACAACCTTCCAAGGCTGAATCAAAAAGAAATGGAAAATCTGAATAGACTTTTCAGTAAAATTGAAAATTGAATCACTAATCAACAAGCTCCCAAGAAGCAAAAGCCCTAGACCAGATGGCTTTACAAGTGAATTTTACCAAGCATTCAAAAAAGAATTATCATCTATTCTCCTCAGAATTTCCAAAAAAACCCAAAAGGAGGGGAAGCTCCCAAACTCTTTTTACAAGGCCACTATCACCCTGACCCCAAAACCAGACAAAGACATTACAAAAAAGAAAACTATAGGCCGATATCCTTGATTAACACAGATGCAAAAATCCTCAACAAAATACTAGCAAACCAAATTCAGCAATACATTAAAAAGAGCATACACCATGATCAAGTGGAACTCATTCCTGGTATGCAAGGATGTTTCAATATCCACAAATCAATTAATGTGATACACTATATTAACAAAATGAAAAATAATCATATGATCATGTCAATAGATGCAGAAAAAGCATTTGACAAAATCCAACAGCCATTTATGATAAAAAACGCTTAGCAAAGTGGGAATAGAGGGAACATATCTCAACATAACAAAGGCAATATATGATAAATCCACAGCTAACATCATTCTCAATGGGAAAAAACTAAACCTATTCCCCTTAAGATCAGGAACAAGACAAGGCTGCCCACTTTCACCACTTCTATTCAACATAGTTCTGGAAGTTCTAGCCACAGCAATCAAATAAGAAAAAGAAATAAAAGGCATCCAAATTGGAAAGGAGGAAGTAAAATATGCAGATGACATGATACTATATAGAGAGAACACCAAAGACTCCACCAAAAAACAGAACTGATAAATGAATTTAGTAAAGTAGCAGGACACAAAATTAATATTCATAAATCAGTTGCATTTGTATATATCAATAATAAACTATCAGAAGGAGAAATTAAGAAAACAATCCCATTTACAATTGCTGCTAAAACAATAAAATATATAGGAATAAATTTAACCAAAGAAGTAAAAAACCTATAATCAGAAAATTATAAGATACTGAAGAGAGAAATGAAAGAAGATACAAATAAATGGAAACACATACCGTGCTCATGGATAGGAAGAATATAGTTAAAATAGCCATACTACATAAGGCAATATATAGATTCAAAGCAATTCCTATCAAATTACCAATGACATTTTTCATAGAAATAGAGCATATAATCCTAAAATTTATATGGAACCATAAAAGACCCCGAATAGCCACGGCAATCTTGAGAAATAAGAAAAACGTGGGAGGTATTATACTACCTGACATCAAATCATACTACAAGGCTATCAAAACAGCATGGTACTAGCATAAGAACAGACACATAGATCAATGGAACAGAATAGAGAGCCCAGAAATAAATCCATACCTATATGGTCATTTAATCTATGAAAATGGAAGCAATAATTTACATTGGTATAAAGACAGTCTACTCAATGGTGATAGGAAAATTGGACAGACATATACAAAAAAATTAAGTTGGACCACCTCCTTACGCCATATACGAGAATAAATTCAAAATGGATTAAAGACTTAAATGTAAGAACCGAAACCATAAAACTCCTAGAAGAAAATAAGGAAGTAAATTTGCAGACATTATCCTTAGTAATATTTTTACTGCTATATCCCCTTGGGCAAGGGAAGTGAAAGAAAAAATAAGCATGGGATTGCATCAAACTAAAAAGTCTTTTCACAGCAAAGGAAGCCATCAATAAAATAAAAAGGCATCCTACTGAATGGGAGAAGATATTTGTCAATGATACATCTGATAAGGGGTTAATATACAAAATTTATTTTTAAAAAACAACAACTCAGGGCCGGCCCAGTGGCTCAGTTGGTTAAGAGCTCACTAAAGAGTGAGAGCTCTGAGCAAAAGCGGTTTGATTCCTGGCCCGAGCTGAGCTGCTGAGCTGCCAATAGGTTGCAGGATGGCTCAGCTAAAACAAAAACAAAAACAAAACTCATTCAACTCAACACCAAAAAAAACAAACAATCCAATTAAAAAATGGGCAGAGCACATGAAGAGATATTTTTCTAGAGGACATATAGATGGCCAACAGACATATGAAAAAATGTTTAACCTCACTAATCATTAGAGAAATGCAAATGAAAACCACAATGAGATACCACCTCACCCCAGTGAGAATGGCTATCATCAATAAATCAACAAACAAGTGCTGGCGAGGCTGTGGAGAAAAGGGAACCCTGCTGCACTGTTGGTGGGATTGCAGATTGGTGCAGCCACTACGGAAATCAGTATGGAGGTATCTCAAAAAAACTGGAAATGGAACCATTATGACCCAGCAATTCCACTCGTAGGTATCTATCCAGAGAAATGCAAAATGCTAATTCGAAAAAGTATATACACCCCTATGTTTATTGCAGTGCTATTCACAATATCCAAAACATGGAAATGATCGAAATGCTCATCGGTAGATGACTGGATTAAAAAACTGTGGTACATTTATACAACACAGTATTACTCGGCCATAAGGAAGAATGAAATCTTACCATTTGCAACGATATGGACGGGATCTAGAGAACATTATGCTAAGTGAAATTAGTCAGATGGAGAAAGACAAATACCACATGATCTCACTTATATGTGGAATCTAAAGAACAGAATAAATGAGTAATGTAAACAGAAATGGTCTCACGGACACAGAGGAAAAACTGATGGCTGCTAGATGGGAGGGGACGGGAATGAGGTAGAAGGTGAGGGGATTCGAAAGCACAAATTGGTAGCCACCAATATTGCCACAGGGATACGAAAGACAGTTTGGGGAATATAACCAATAATGTAAAGATTTTGTAGGGGTTCAGATGGGCACCTGTCATATTAGGGAGACCACTTCATGGACGGTTTAGATGCCTGACCACTGTGCTGTACACCTGAAGCTGAAGCTGAATAATATTGAATGTCAATTATAATTTAATGCATATATAGTCACAGGATATGGAATACAGCATGGGGAATAGAGTCAATGGAATTGTAACAGCTATATACGATGTCAGAGGGGTAGTAGATTGGGGGAGTAGATTTTGTGAGGGGCGTAAATATCTAGTACATTATTTTGTACACCTGAAACTAATTTTTTTTAAAAAAAAAAGGCTTTACCTCAATTAACGTAAAAATTCCCAAAACTAAATAGGATTTCCAGTAACACTTTATGATTGCTTTTGTTAAAGAAGGCTTCTGTGAGTTTTTCTCAGCTCTCAAAACTTCTTTATCCCAGTACCTGCAATGAGAAATAAAGCACAGTGAAGAACAGCATGCCATGCCATAGGGCAACATGGGGGAACTGGCAGAATGAAAGATAAGCGAAGTGTTTATTACAGGACATTTCATGGCTGTCCCATAAATGCTAGCTAATTATTTGCAGGGCTCCTGCAAGATGTGTGGTGCAACATCTGAAAAACAGGCCTGGAGGGAAAGAATTCCCATCTCAGGAAACAAGTTACTGCCAAGCTCTGCTGGATTTACAGCACCGTGAGCAGCCCATGCGGGCAGACGGGAATACAGACAACTTCCTCCAGTGATTCCTCCTCCAGGGACAGATCTCAGCGTTCGGGGCCATTGCTGTGAGCTCCTTCCACTCCCATAAATGCATAGGAAACACAGGTTTCCCCCAGCTGCCAAAGTGGGCTAAGTCCAATGACAGCCTGAGGGGAGGTAAATGTGCAATGTTAGGAGAAGTAGGCTCCAGGAGGGCCCAAAGGAAGGCCATACCCAGTCCAAACCATTAGCCACATGCTTAGATGGTCTTTCTTTCTTACCCTCCTCCTTACTGGCTGTTGCTTACCCTTGCAACTCTTCTCCAAGATGCTTTGAGCGATCTTCTGGAAGCACTGAATACATATCATCTTCTTCTAATCTCCGTTTGTGACCAATTTTAAACAAGGGGTTTAGCCACCTGTTAAAAATTAAGAGAAAAGGAATGACATCTATCCAAAAATACACATCTGTATCTAATTAGAGTTTTGTAAAAAAAAAAAAAAAAGGTCTACATTTCAATTATACAGATAGGAGAAAAATTAATTTTTAGATATGTTCAATCTCAATCAACCTTTCCCTCCCCCTCCCCTTCCCCCTCCCCCTCTCTCTCTCTCTCTTTCTCAATCTCTCTCCTATCTGCTGGGAGGGCCTGAAAACAATGACACACCATTAATAAAGAACACTCCAGAGCCCAGATGTGGTTTTAATACCTGTCTTCCTTTAAGGCAGTGGTTCTCAACCTGTGGGTCGCGACCCCTTTGGGGGTCAAATAACCCTTTCACAAGGGTCGCCTAAGACCATCGGAAAACAAAAAGATACTTACATTACGATTCATAACAGTAGCAAAATTACAGTTATAGAGTAGCAACGAAAATAATTTTATGGTTGGGGGTCANGGAATACCAGAAGTAGAAGAGAGGAAGCAAGGGATCAAGAACTTATTTGGAGAAATAATGACTGAGAACTTCCCTACCCTGGTGAAGGAAATCGACATACAAGCCCAAGAAGTGCAGAGAGTTCCCAACAAGACGAACCCAAACAGGCCCACACCTAGACACATCATAGTTAAAATGGCAAAGGTTAAAGACATAGAGAGAATCCTAAAAGCAACAAGAGATAGACAGCAAGTTACTTACAAGGGAGCTCCGTAAGACTATCAGCTGACTTTATAGAAACTTTGCAGGTCAGAAGGGAGTGGCAGAAAATATTCAAAGTGATGAAAAACAAAGGCCTACAACCTAGACTGCTCTACGCAGCAAGGCTATCATTTAAAATTGAAGGAGAGATAAAGAGCTTCCCAGAAAAGAATAAGCTAAAGGAATTTAAGCCAGTATTGCAGGAAGTGTTAAAAGAGCTTCTTTAAGAAGATGAAAACAAACCAACGAAGACCAAAAATATGAAAAACAAAATGGCAATAACTATGTACCTAACAATAATTTAAATATAAATGAATTAAATGCTCCAATAAAAGAAACAGGGAGGCTGAGTGGATAAGAAAACAAGGCCCATGCATATGCTGTATACAAGACTCAACTCAGATCAAGACACACACAGGCTGAAAGTAAAGGGATGGAAAACATGCAAATGGAAATGAGAAAAAAGCTGGAGTAGCAATACTTACATCGGACAAAATAGACTTTAAAATGAAGACTATAATAAAAGTCAAAGAAGAGTACTACATAATAATAAAAGGATTGGTCCAACAAGAGGACATACCCTAGTAAACATCTATGCACCCAACACAGGAGCACCTAAATATATAAAACAAATATTGACAGACATAAAGACAGAGATCAACAGTAACACTATCATAGTAGGGGACTTCAACACACCACTAACACCAAGGGACAGATTCTACAGACAGAAAACCAAAATATGGAAACAGTGGCCGTAATGACACATTATGACACATTAGATCAGCTGGATTTAATAGATACTTTTA